>NW_021703778.1:56087802-56098322 GCF_005190385.1 Monodon monoceros | reverse complement strand
AGATGAATAAAACATAGTACCTGCCTCCAAGCAAGAATAAAAAAATAACAATAATAACCACTTACTGAGCCTCTATCATGTGTCAAGAGCCATTCTGAACTCTATATTATCTTCACAACAGCCCCTTGTGAAAGGTGGGTGGGATCCACTCCATTTTATAGTTAAGAACACTGAGGCTTAGAGAGGCTAAAAAACATAACAAAGATCACAGAATGAGTTAGGTACTAAAGCAGAGATGCAATACCAAATGCATCACATTGCAAAACCTTTCTGCTTCTCATAGCAATGCAAATAAACCCAAGTGTGAGTGAGTATCCCCACAGAGCTGCAGAAATTACTCTGAAGCTTCAGAATAGGAGAACATGTTTCACCTTGAGAGTCAAGGAAGCCCATAGTCTGAAGCTTGCTGGTTCATTGTCACAGCCAAGTGCAAATCATTCCCACTCACACCATCTATAAACATGCTGCCAAAGCTAGTTACTGGTAAGAGACTACCCAAGTCTACACGGGCACCTCCAAGCAGTTGGAAAGGCAAAGGGGTCCCCTAGGTTCCCCAGGGCCTCAGAAGGGAGTGCCCCTCCTAAATGTCATTCCCCACTAAATGGAAGCAGAGCTCCTTGGAGTAAGACTGATTGTAGGTCTAGGGCAGGAAAAGAGTAAAGTGAGCCTAGGATATTTTCTTGTTCCAGAAAGCAAGGGAACACTCAAGTCATATTAATGGAATCTTATCAAACAGAAACAGGAGCCGCTTGAAGGGCCCCCCGCCAACTTTCCAAATTGGGATAATTTTAGCATCACATGGAATAATGGTAGTAATGGATCATAACCCAGTTGAAGAGAAAAAAGAATCCATGGGTGTGCAGTGATATTGGGAGGAGGAGGGATTGGATTTGTCTTTACAGAAAAATATCAGCTAATAAATGCAGAAGGAATTATCAAATTAGAGGATCGCCATTTTGTATCATAAAGTAATATTTTATTCAAGCAAGGTTAATCATGCTAAAGCCATTGTATGATGGTTGTTGGCAACAGGATATTAACATGACCTAAAGGTGTCACACCACAGATTATTATTACAGGCATACCTTGGAAATACTGCAGGTTTGGTTCCAGACCATTGCAATAGAGCAAATATCACAATGAAGTGCGTCACACAAATTTTCTCGTTTCCTAGTGCATATAAAAGTCATGTTTACACTATACTATAGTCTAAGTGTGCAGTAGCATTATGTCTAAAAAAAATGTATATACCTTAATTAAAAAATGCTTTATTGCTGGGCTTCCCTGGTGGCACAGTGGTGGAGAGTCTGCCTGCCGATGCAGGGCACGCGGGTTCGTGCCCCAGTCCGGGAGGATCCGACGTGCCGCGGAGCGGCTGGGTCCGTGAGCCATGGCCGCTGAGCCTGCGCGTCCGGAGCCTGTGCTCTGCAACGGGAGAGGCCGCAACAGTGAGAGGCCCGCATACCGCAAAGGAAAAAAAAAAAAAAGCTTTATTGCTAAAAAATACTAACCATCAACTGAGCCTTCAGTGAGTCTTAATCTTTTTGCTGGTGGAGGGTCTTGCCTCAGTGCTGATGGCTGCTGACTGAGCAGGATGGTGGTTGCTGAAGGCTGGGGTGCCTGTGGATATTTCTTAAAGTAAGACAGCAGTGAAGTTTGTTGTATCGATTGAGTCTTCCTTTCACAAACAATTTCTCTGTCACATGCAGTGCTGTTTGATAGCATTATAGCCACAGTAGAACTTTCAAAATTGGAGTCCATCCTCGCAAAACTTGCCACTGCGTTATCAACTAAGTCTATTAATATTCTAAATCCTTTGTTGTCATTTCAACCACCTTCACGGAGTAGATTCCATCTTAGGAAACCACTTTCATTGCTCATCCGTAAGAAGCAACTCCTCATTCGTTCAAGTTTTATCATGAGATCGCAGCAATTCAGTCATATCTTCAGGCTCCACTGCTCATTCTAGTTCTCTTGCTGTTTTCACCATATCTGCAGTTACTTCCTCCACTGAAGTCTTGAACCCCTTACTGAAATCTTAAACCCTTCAAAGTCGTCCACGAGGGTTGAAATCAACTTCTTCCAAACTCGTATTAATGTTGATATTTTGACCTCTTCCGATGAATCACAAATGGTCTTAATGGCATCTAGAATGGGGAATCCTTTCCAAAGGTTTTCAACTTACTCTGCCCAGATCCATCAGAGGAATCCTATCTATGGCAGTTATAGCCTTACGAACCGTATTTCTTAAAGAATGACTTGAAAATCAAAATTTCTCCTTGAACCGTGGGCTGCAGAATGGATGTCGTGTTAACAGGCATGAGGACAGCATGAATCTTGTGTACATCTCCATTAGAGCTCTTGGGTGACTGGGTGCATTGTTCATGAGCAGTAATATTTTGAAAGGAATCTTTTTTTCTGAGCAGTAGTTCTCAACAGTGGGATTAAAATACTCAGTAAACCATGTTGTAAACAGATGTGTTGTCACCCAGGCTTTATTGTTCCACTTATAAAGCATAGGCAGAGTAGATGTAGCATAATTCTTAAGGGTCCTAAGATTTGGGGAATGGTAGATGAGCATCGGCTTCAACTTAAAGTCACCAGCTGCATTGACCTCTAACAAGAGAGTCAGCCTGCCTTTTGAAGCTTTGAAGCCAGACATTGACTTTTCCTCTCTAGCTGTGAAAGTCCTAGATAGCATTTTCTTCCAATATAAGGCTCATTTGTCTACATTAAAAATCTGTTGTTTGGTGTAGCCACCTTCATTATTGATCTTAGCTAGATCTTCAGGATAACTTGCTGCAGCTTCTACATCAGCCCTTGCTGCTTCACCTTGCACTCATGTTATGGACAACAGCTTCTTTTCTTAAATGTCATGAACCACCTCTACTAGCTTCAGACTTTTCTTCTGCAGCTTCCTCACCTCTCTCAGCCGTCATAGAATTGAAGAGAGTCAGGGCCTTGCTCTGGATTAGTCTTTGGCTTAAGGGGATGTTGTGGCTGGTTTCATCTATCCAGACCGCTAACACTTTCTTCCTTTCAGCAATGAGGCTGTTCTGCTTTCTTATTCATGTGTTCCCTGGAGCAGCAATTTTAATTTCCTTCAAGAACTTTTCCTTTGCTTTCACAGCCTGGCTGTTTTGCACAAGAGGCCTAGCTTTCAGCCTCTCTTGGCTTTCAGCATGCCTTCCTCACTAAGCTTAATCATTTCTGGCTTTTTATTTAAAGTGAGAGGCATGCAGCTCTTCCTTTCACTTGAATGCTTGGATGCTATTGTAGGGTTATTAATTGGCCTAATTTCAATATTGTTGTGCCTTAGGGAATAGGGAGGCCTGGGGAGAGGGAGAGAGAGAGAAGAACGCCAGTCAGTTGGAGCAGCCAGAACACACACAACATTTATCGGTTAAGTTCACCATCTTATATGGGCATGGTTCATGGTGCCTCAAAACCATTACAATAGTAAGAGCAAAGATTACTGATCACAGATCACCATAACAAATATAACAATAATGAAAAAGTTTGAAATATTTGTGAGAATTACCAAAATGTGACACAGAGACACAGAGTGAGCAAGTGCTGTTGGAAAAATGATACCAATAGACTTGCTTGATGCCAGGTTGCCACAAGCATTCAAGTTGTAAAAATGCAATAAAGCAAAGTGCAATAAAACAAAATATGCTTGTAATTACAAACAAATCACCCTTACCATGGAGAGATCTGGTGGTCCCCACTTTGACCAAGTAATCAAAGCTGGCGTCACCAATCTTGACACAAGAGGCATTGCAAGCCTCCTAAAGTGAAGCAGTAAGAAAGAAATAACACAATATCACCTTTATATATCACATTTATATTATTGTTAAAAACGTTATACTTGAGGGACTTCCCTGGTGGCGCAGTGGTTAAGAATCTGCCTGCCAATGCAGGGGACACGGGTTTGAACCCTGGTCCGGGAAGATCCCACATGCCGCGAAGCAGCTAAGCCCGTGTGCCACAACTACTGAGCCTGTGCTCTAGAGCCTGCGAGCCACAACTACTGAAGCCCGTGTGCCACAACTACTGAAGCCCGTACACCTAGAGCCCGTGCTCTGCAACGAAGAGAAGCCACTGCAATGAGAAGCCCATGCACTGCAACTAAGAGTAGCCCCCGCTCGCTGCAACTGGAGAAAGCCCATGCACAGTGATGAAAACCCAACGCGACCAAAAATAAGTAAAATAAAATAAAATTTTTTAAAAATGTTATACTTAAATATAACCATTAAGAAACAACATGACAAATCCAGACTGTGTGACATTCTGTAGGACAACTGACCTAAGTTCTCTCATTATAAACAACCAAAAAAATGTGTCTGTTCTCCATTAAAAGTTCTAAAAAAGATATAAAAACAGAATGTAATGTGTGGATCTAAATGGGCCCTGGATCCTGGAGACAGTTGGGAAAGAGTGAATATGGATGGCTTATTAAATGGTGTTATGGAATTTCTGTTTTCGTAGATGTGATAATGAGTTAGTGATTACAGAATATGTTCTTATTTTTAGGAGATGTAAATTTGCAAATTGAAGTATTTAGATGTAATGTGTCATGTCTGCCACTTGTATTCAGATGGTTCAGAATTTGCTGCCACAAATATGGCAAAATGTTAAGTTAGTGAACGTATGTGAAGAGATCTGGGTGTTCATTGTACTATTTTCTCTTTCAATTTTACTGTACATTTGAAAATCTTCAAAGTAAAAGCTGAGGGAAAGGTTACAGCATATGATACTGCCAAAGGAAAACAATTTGAAAAGTTTGTGTGAATGAGAAAGCATACGCATATTCTACTGCCCTATGTTAACATTTGACACTTCTGTCTTTCCACGCTAGTGGCTTGGATAATAAGTGTTCTGTGTATCCACTGACGTTTGACAAAAATGAAAACATGGCTGCCAAAAAGAAGTCTGTTGCTATGCACACCAACTACCTGTCGGCCTGCAGCTTTACCAACTCTGACATGCAGGTAAATAAGGGGACGCATGATGACGGGCCAGCCTGCTGGGGAGCAGGGTTGGTCGTGGAGAGCTAAAGCAGAGTGGCAGGCGAGGAAGCTGTGCTGGTGTCCCTCTTCACAGGAGGCTGTGTGCACTCCAGTTGACTCTAAGAGGAAGCTCCTGTTGTTTTTCATATATATGTGTATATGCATATATGTTTATATGTGTGTGTATGTGTATATATGTGTGTGTATATATGTTTATGTGTGTGTATACGTGTATATATGTTTATGTGTATATATGTGTGTATATGTGTGTATGTGTGTGTATATGTGTGTATGTGTATATGTGTGTATGTGTGTATGTGTATACGTGTATATGTTTATGTGTATATGTGTTTATATGTGTTTATGTGTATATATGTGTGTATATGTTTATATATGTGTGTATATGTGTGTGTGTATACGTGTATATATGTTTATGTGTATATATGTGTGTGTATATGTGTATATATATATATATATATATTTTTTTTTTGAGCATGCCACTCAGCTTGTGGGATCTCAATTCCCCTACCAGGGATTGAACCCAGGCCACGGCAGTGAAAGGGCCAAATCCTAACCACTAGACCACCAGGGAATTCCTGGTTATATTATTATTTTTAATAAAATCAGAAATGGGGAAAGTCAAGGCTGTTGACTGTTGGCAGAGATGAGATGAACTCCATGCCATATTGAACCTCCTCCTCTAATTGACTTGGTGGGGGTGGAAGTCGGTCAAGGAACCTTCTGGGGTGGTAGAAATTCCTGTCTGGGTCAGAGAGGTGGTTCCAAGGTGCCTCCGTATATAAAACTTCACAGGTGCTGACTTTCAGAGTTGTGTACGTGACACGCCTCATCGTACCTGTTTTACACTCCTGTTTTAACACACTCGAAAAGAAAAGGCATCAGAGGGTAAATCTGTGCCCTACTTTGAACAAGCCACAAAGTGGAGACAATCCAACTTCAATGCTTTGGCCACGTTTTCTCTCACAAGTCCTAAAGCATCCTATCGTGTCTCTGTCACATCTTTCCAGAAAACCTGCACAGATGCCACCACCCGCATTGCCAGATACCAGGGGTGACTGAATAGCCGGGGAGGCTGGGAGCTCAGAGCAGGAGTGGGGGGTCGTAAACGTGCTGCAGGGGCCACCCTGGAGGACAAGTGTGTTGCCAGTGAGGCGGAGGGGAGCATTGTAGGAGGCAGGTGGCCTGAGAGGTGGGCAGGGCCCGACCACAGGGTGCCCTGAGTGGCGGGGGTGACCCTACAAATGGCAGGGAGCCATTGCTGGGGCTGGGGCAGATTGGGTTTGTTTGAAGGAGGAGACTGAGTCAGATTAAAGGCCACTCTGGCTTCAGCTGACTGACGTCAGCGGCGGGGTTGGGGGGTGGCAAGGATAGCGGCAAGGAGACCCGGGGATGGGTAATTGTCTCACTTCTGACGGGAGGGCTGTTCCGACTTAGAGGGCAGCGTTTACACCTGTTATTTGCGACCAGGAGTCTTGCAGGCCTGTGCAGTAGAGAGTGCTGTTGCCCTGGCTGCTGCAGTGGCCACATCGGATGTCTTTGGGCCTGAGGGGCAGCCAAAGCAACAGAGGATGTTTAGTCTCCTCTTCTGGATGGTGAATCCTGAACAAGCTTTTATTATTCTCTGTGTTTTGTTTTTCTCACTTGCAAGTGAGGATCGTAGTAAATTCCTCCCTCATGAGGTTTTCTGAGGATTAAATGAGATGATTCATCTCAAATACTTAGTAAATATCAATAAACATTAGCTCTTACTGTTTTGTTATTTATATTAACGCAAAGCTTCATGGGTGATTCAGACGCATAGCCTAGTTTGGGTACCACTGAACTCATGAACTAAGCTTCCTTCCAGCTCTGGGATCTAAGATGAAAAGCAAAAACCTCAAGAAGCTGGTATAAGACCTACAGATTCTCTACATTCCAGAATGAATGAGTGACAATGAGTTAGAGGATCTGTTTAGTGCATTTATCATAATGAATGTTTGGTTTATAAAATTTATTTTTACTTACATTGTAATGAAGAGCACAAATATTTAAAATATTTTTTAAATATTAAGAAGTTACTGTTAACTTTTAAAAACTATTCATTTCTTTGACTGAAGAGTATGGTATGGAAAATTCCCATTAAAGAGCTAGACCGAGGGAATCATTTCAGGCAGTCATTTGTTTGGACCTGATGTCCCAAAAAAGATTGGCAGTTACTGGCCCCTTTGCAAATGTTAGGACAGGACTGGGGTGGAGCATCCACTAGTGGGCGTGGCCAGCAGAGATTGGAGGGAATTGTAGCACATCACAAAATACAAGTTCTCAAATTAAGACATGGTCCAAGCCTTATGTGTTCCTAAGCCGCTTTGACCAGCCTGAGTCCTCTTGTCAGGTGTACACAGGCCTCTTAAGGGAAGTCGAGGCCAGAGGGAGTCCCATGGGCAGCTGCATGGGCTTTGCAGCCTGGAGAGTCTCCAAATTTGAGAGCTGCCTGCAAGTGGGGGCTTTGAGGAGGGCCTTGGGGCCCACACCCAAGAAGCCTGAGAACTCTGGAACTCAGCCAGCTCTTTCTCCATGGAGGGGCCTCTCCTGGCTGCAAGAAGATCCTAGGCCTCCCGGACTGCTGGCAGGAACACACTCCCAAGACGGTGTGGCCAGCAGGTGGAAGGCCAGGGTGGGAATGGATTCTTTCCTTGTAATATGTCCCCTCCCTGCAAGAAAAAGAAGATTCTTTTACAAGTGCTAGGCCTAGCGTGCGAGAGGGAAGGGAAGAGAGGGGGGAGGAGGGAGAGGATGAGAGGAGACCACCAGCACGTGGAAACTAGGGGTGCAGCACAGTCAGTGGGTGCACTGAATGCTGGCAGTCTTTAAGGCCTACTTCCTGTTTTCTTTCCTCAGCCATCAGTAATCTCCACCCACAGAGGGCTCTGTTGTGGGCACTTACACTGCAAGAGCCCCTTCCCACACTGTCTTATCACCTCGTCCAGCCCCTGTGAGCAGCAGGAAGGTGGGGCATAGGGAGGCTCTGCTTGCCAGGGCTTAACCCTTGTGGGTCCCCCCATGGCTGCTCAGAACCATGCTGGCTCCAGGGCTCTGCGATACCATCAGCTGGGTCTTTGAGGCCTTGAGCCCTGGATCCCCACTGCCTTTCTCCCAATTGCACCAGAGCCCAAGCCTCACACACACGGGCAGCAACAAAATTTAAAACCCTAGTTCTGGCCACCATGCCTTTCCCCAGGCACCCCAGTGTTCTTCTTCATGCATGGGCCAGCCTTTGGACTTGAAACTATCCAGAGTCTGCTTGAGGGACAGCTGCACTGACCTCAGACAGATTTTCCTAAAATATACCCTTGATATGGTCATTCTGCTCAGAAGCTTTCCACAGGTCCCTCTTGCCTACAGGCTAAAGTCCTGACTCCGTACCCAGGCACACCTTTCATTCACTGCACAGGTGTGCCTTCCCCTCAGCTCGCTCTGCTCTCCTCCCCTTCCTTAGTGAGTGGCCAGCTCTCAGTCCTCCTCTGAGATCAGCTCACATGTTGCCAAAGCGGGTTTGGTGTCCCTCTCACAGACCTACCTGTGTCTCAGCACTTCTCACTCTATCATAAGTGATCCTTGTCTCGTCTGCCAAGTCCATCAGAAACACCTGCCACCCAGCAATGCTAAGTTTATTAAACCTACTGCAGCAAGGGAGAACCCCAACTTGACAGAATCGCTATACCGTCTCAAAATGAAGAAACTGGGGAAGGGTCCTTAGAGGGTTTCAGGGTCCAGGGTGAGTGGTCCAACCTCACCATGGTTGCAGACCCTGAAATGCAGTTCTCTGCGGGTCCTGAATAAACCCATCTTTGCTGGAGAAATACCTGGCAGTCTATTTGTTTCAGGTCAACAGCTTGCTCACCAGGACTTGCTTTAAGACCCTTACCTCGCTGGGCTTACCAACCCTGAGCTATCATGTCTTAACTAATTTTCCACCTTAAAAGACCCACCTTAAAGTGGGAGGGCACACACCTTGGCAGCGGTCGTGGAGGAAACCGGCGAGGCTTCTGGAAAGAGCTGGTGGGCAAGCTGCCGCCCCTGCACTTTTTTTGCCTGCAACCATAGCGTGTGGACCATGGCGAGGCACGTGCAAGTCCCCACACAGCAAGGCAAGGAGAACCGTTTTACAGAGTGGAAAAGGAAGTTGGGAGGATTAAAGAGTTCACGGCTTTTCTTTTTTTAAAAAAATTTATTTATTTAATTTATTTTTGGCTGCGTTGGGTCTTCGTTGCTGCACGTGGGCTTTCCCTAGTTGTGGCGAACGGGGGCTACTCTTCATTGTGGTGCATGGGCTTCTCACTGTGGTGGCTTCTCTTGTTGCAGAGCACGGGCTCTAGGCTCGCGGGCTCAGTAGTTGTGAATTGCAGGCTCTAGAGTGCAGGCTCAGTAGTTGTGGCGCGTGGGCTTAGTTGCTCTGTGCATGTGGGATCTTCCCGGACCAGGGATCGAACCTGTGTTCCCTGCATTGGGAGGTGGATTCTTAACCACTGCTCCACCAGGGAAGCCCGAGTCCATGGCTTTTCATTGGCTGAATCCTTCCCAGGAAAGAAGAGAAGTCTGTCTTCTTCCTGTTGGTCTCTATCATCACAGGACATGAAAGCTCCCCCTTCCGGTCTCCCACTGTATTTAATTGAGGCTTCTGTTTCATTAATTTTTTACAAAGCTGTTAGCCTTGATAAGTAAGCTTAGTTGGTTCACAGTTTTATCTTGCAGGAGCAGCTATTTCCTGGAGCGGGCAGCTAGGTTATTTTTACTTGGTTTCTCAGTATTGTCTAACGCAGCACCGGGAAGTGTGCCTGGCCCTGGAATTGATTAACATAGTGACAGGGAGTTTGGTGGGTTTCAGTCCTTCCTGACAATCCTGTTAACCAAGCTCCAGGAGAGCAGGACACAGTCTTTCTGCAAACCCTGACGCCTAGCAGAGGGCCTGGACGTGGTCAGCACACGGCAGATGCCGGTTGACCCGGTGTGTCTGTCAGCACCGCTCAGTGGCCCAGGGAGCCTCTGGGGGATCCAGCTACAGGAGACTGTGTTTAGCAAAGTCCTGCTCCAGGTGGATCCCGGCAAGCAACGTCAGCATCACCTGGGAGTTTGTGGGAAATACAGAATCTCAGGCCCCACCCCAGGCTCTCTGTTAGCAGCTGCGTGTGGGGTTGCACATTAATGTCTGGGAAGCACAATGCTGGGCTTGGCTGCTTGTGGGAGCCGCTTGAGGTTCTGTTAAGCAAACGTTCACAGAGCACTTCCTATGTGGCAGGCAGGTATAGAGCCCCGCAGGTACCGCAGGGAGACCTCTGGATTTCATACTCTGCAGGAGGACAGGCACAGAAACAGCTCCAGGACAGCGAGGGTGTCAAAAATGAACTGTTTCTTTCTCAGTACCAGAGAAAGAGTTCTGTGCTTGAGTCCAGATTTAGCAGGGGTGTGTGTGTGTGTGTGTGTGTGTGTGTGTGTGTGTGTGTGTGTGTG
>NW_021703778.1:56080257-56087792 GCF_005190385.1 Monodon monoceros | reverse complement strand
TGTGTGTGTGTGTGTGTGTGTGTGTGTGTGTGTGTGTGTGTGTGTGTAAGGTCCCTGTGGAACTGTAAGCGTCTGCTTGGCTTCCCCTGACAGGGACATTAATGACAGCCACACCCTTCCTGTCCTTTCCTGCGGCAGATCCTGACAGCGAGTGGCGACGGCACGTGTGCCCTGTGGGACGTGGAGAGCGGGCAGCTGCTGCAGAGCTTCCATGGGCACG
Organism: Monodon monoceros; assembly: GCF_005190385.1. Lineage (NCBI taxonomy): Eukaryota > Metazoa > Chordata > Mammalia > Artiodactyla > Monodontidae > Monodon > Monodon monoceros. The sequence continues at coordinate 56,087,572 of NW_021703778.1, read as the reverse complement.
GGGCCGACGTGCTCTGCTTGGACCTGGCTCCCTCAGAAACCGGGAACACCTTCGTGTCTGGGGTAAAGACCCAAGGAAGATCTCTGGGGGGGTCCTTTGTCCACGAGGGAGGCTCATGGTGGCACTTCCTGTTAATTCGTGGGACTAGACTGGACACTTACCTGGATGGGGCTGAGATTCCTTAAATAGGTAGCAGAGAGTTAGCATCTGAGAGCTTTAGAGACAGTCGCTAGGCACCAGGAGGCTCAGGTGGCAGTGGTGGTGAAGCATCGCTGTGGCGTGATCAGAGCTTTGACACTGGTGGGACACTCTCCCGCCCCACCCCTGCCAGTCGCCAGCCCCTCCCACTCTCAGGCACAGGGAACAGCGTATCTGAAGGCTACGAGTCGGACAGGCAGGCCACCATGGCAGAGGAGCACCAGATGAGCCAGGATACCTGGGACCCACGTTTGCTACCTGACTCTACATTTCATCCTCTGTAAATTGGGCATAAGGCACGCTAGCATTTGCCCCCCACCTTCCCCAGGATGTTGTGAGCAGTAGAGGGAAGAGTTTACAGTGTGTTATGCAGAGAGGCAAGTATTTCTACGGACACCTGGGAATAAGAATGGAGAACTGAGGTGGTTGACCTGACCCCTGGGTCCTGTCTCATCTCGCTCAGGAGACAAGTGATGAGAGAGGACAGAGATGCAAACGCTGTCTAATGATGTTTGCTCCGAGCTGCCCACATCTTAGTCCCGGGCCTCAGGTGAGGGCTGTGAGGCCTCGAGTTGGCAGGGACCCTGATTTTCTTCTTGGGTATTTGGCCCTATCTGTGTACATTTCATTCTTGTGTCTTTGTATAACTGTATTTATCCCTACTCAGCTACACTCTTTTTTCAAATTGTTGATATCATTGTGGATTGTATTGTCTCTTCCAGAGTATTAAACTCCATCTGATTTAGGGTCCTGTAACGATTTGAAGAGACTCGCTGATTCCTTTGTCCACATTCTCAGTAAAGATGCTTGGAGCGCGGAACTCCCACAGCAGGTCTTTCTGAGACATCAGTCATGGCACCTCATCCACCCTTTCCTCTGAGTTGAAACCAACAACTTGGACACCAATTTTAACCCATGACTCCTTCTGTTTGACCTTTGAGAGTCTAATTATATTGCTCATGCTTGATCACAGAAAGCTCTGCAGGAATTTATCAAAATGCTCCCGGAAGCAAGAGAGTATGGGAAAGCCTAGTGTTCATGATTCTCTGGGTCATGGTAGCAACCCAGAGAAGGTTCACTTTACAGGTGTTGAGGCAGAAGTCCAGGGAGGTGACTTGCCTGAGCCACCCAGCTGACTGCGGGCAACACCCTGACTAGGCTGCTGGGGTGCAGCTGGCCCAGGGGCACCTGGCTCTCCACCTGTGCTCAGGCTGCCCCACACACCTGAGACAAAGCTGGGAGGTCCCACCACACCCACTGTCCACCTGCCCTCCTCTCCTCTGGGCTTATAGAGGCAGAGATAAAGAGGAGGGGGAAAGAGAGGGAAAAGTGAAGAGAGATGCCCAGGAGGAAGGGGAGAAGGAGGCTCTGGAGAGTTTGCAGCCCCTCAGAAAGCTGGGAGAGAAGAAAACATGCTTAAAAGGGGGCTGGGTGCCTTCCCTTGCTCGTCACCCTGACCCCAAGACCTCTCTCTGGCCGCGTGAGGGCTTATCAGTTGAGGAAAGTGGCCTTAGGTAAAGCTAGTGCCAGAAAAGCATATTGTCAGCCATTTACTAATGGGAACTAAAAGGTCTCTGTGACATAACCAGAACTCATGCCTGTCTGTAGACATTCCTTGCATTGTACATAACTCTGGGTAACTTTCTGTTCGTAGGGATGTGACAAGAAAGCCATGGTGTGGGACATGCGCTCCGGACAGTGCGTGCAGGCCTTTGAAACACACGAATCTGACATCAACAGCGTCCGGTCAGTGAGTAGAATGTTCACGTTGCTCCTCTGTCCTCCAGTGTTCCCCGGCCTGGGCTAGTACTTAGCCTCTAGGCTCAATTTATTTGGTTGAGAGAGGCTTTTCCAGCAATAATGGCTGATTTGTGGTGGGACTGAACAGCACTCCCGATTTCTTGGAGAATTTTAATATAATTGCACTAGGGGCAACGGATATTATCCTGTCTAGGTCAAGTCAGTGTTTCTCATTCATTCATTCAAAAAATGTTTATGAAGTCCTTATCTGCTAGACATTATTCCAGAAACTGGGAGCACTGTTTTGAACAAGACAACATCTCTACTGTCCTACAGAAGACAAAGCACAGATAAATGTGCTATTTAAGTACTGCTAAGTGCTAAGAAAAAGTAAAACAGGGAACTGTGATAAGATGGGTTATTTCTTTGAATGGTCAGGCCTCTCTGATAAATTGATGTTTAAATTGAGACCAGGATAATGAAGGAGCCAGGCTTGCAAAGAGCTGGGGGGAAGATCAGGGAGGTGAGATGTTCAGGGACCTAACAAAAAGCCAGGTCACCACTAGCGAGTCCTGAGTTGGGGAGGTGGCTAGCGTGATCCATGTTTTGCCTTTAAAAGGTCACTCTGGATGCTGTATGGAGAATGGATTGTAGGGGAGCAAGAATGGAAGTATGACGGCCAGTTAGAAGGTTGTTGTGTGAGTTTTAGAATGAAATGATGGTGGCTGAAACTAAAGAAGACACACAGGGAGGATAGAAATGTCCAGAATTGGGAAGGAGTTGAGATTTTACCCTAGCTGCAAGCTATGAAGTAAGGCTGCCACAGATTCATGGATGCTGCTAGAAGGAATGAGACTCCTGGGTTAGAGATGAAGGATAGTTGGTGACTCATAGTGATGGCAGTAGCTGGGGTATCAGCATTTTTGTGCTGGTTACCTAAGCCCCAATTCTACAGGGTCACATGAAAAAGGGCCAAATGACACCTGCCCATGCAAAGGGCTGCATTATAGGAGAAGAACCCTGAGCTCAGGGAACCTGTATCTTTTATAAGGGGCAGTAAGCATTGATCCATTTGCTAAGACAGGGAGGGTTGGAGGCAGTGCAGGGAGAAGGCAGTGGTTGCATATGGATTCTGGAGCTCTGTCTTGGGCCAGCTAAGTCTGAGACGCTATTATACGACCAAGTGGGAATGTCAAGTAGGTAGCAGGAGCTGTGAACCGGATTCCAAGAGAGAGGTCAGGACTTGACATATATATTTAGAAGGTGGCACTGTCAGGACAGCATTTAAAGTTTAATCACTCAAGAATATTTATACTTAGAGGAAAGTACTAGACTTATTCCCCTTAAAAGCCAGAACACAGGGCTTCCCTGGTGGTGCAGTGGTTAAGAATCCACCTGCCAATTCAGGGGACACGGGTTTGAGCCCTGGTCCGGGAAGATCCCATAGGCCGCGGAGCAACTAATCCCGTGCACCACAACTACTGAGCCTGCGCTCTAGAGCCCGTGAGCCACGACTACTGAGCCCGTGTGCCACAACTACTGAAGCCTGCACGCATAGAACCCGTGCTCTGCAACAAGAAAAGCCACAGCAATGAGAAGCCCGCACACTGCAACCAGAGAAAAGTCCACATGCAGCAGTGAAGACCCAACACAGCCAAAAATAAATAAATAAAATAATAGTAATAATAATTTTAAAAAAGCCAGAACACAATAAGAATACTTAATTACCTTAGTGGTAGAAATATTAATGAGAATTTTCTAGCTCTTTGACCTCAAATGTAGGAAAGGAAACCAGGGGAAAAAAAACTATCACTTTTTGCACATGTGCAGTAATTACCCAGAAAATCCAAGGAAATCAATTGAGAAATTACTACAGATAGTAAATGAGGTTTGTTTGGTTTTTTTTGTGGTACACGGGCCCCCCCCCACTGTTGCGGCCTCTCCCATTGTGGAGCACAGGCTCCGGACGCGCAGGCTCAGTGGCCGTGGCTCACGGGCCCAGCTGCTCTGCAGCATGTGGGATCTTCCGGGACCGGGGCACGAACCCGTGTCCTCTGCATCGGCAGGCAGACTCTCAACCACTGCGCCACCAGGGAAGCCCAGTAAATGACGTTTTTAAGATACAGGATAGAACATAAAGCCACAAAACTAAATTAAATCCCTATATATTCATGAAATAACAGCTTAAACATGCACGTTCTCTCACCCATGCTGTTCCCTCTACCTAGGACCCTCTTCTTCTAATATCCACCAGGTCTCTACTTAGGCTGCCCTCTCTCCAGAAGGCCTGATTATTTTTCTTTTTAGATATTTATTTATTTTGGCTGTGCCAGGTCTTAGTTGCAGCACGTGGGATCTTCGTTGCAGCGTGCGGCATGCACACGGGATATAGTTCCCCGACCAGGGATCGAACCCGGGCCCCCTGCACTGGGAGCGCGGAGTCTTACCCACTGGACCACCAGGGAAGTCCCTGAAGGCCTGATTAGAGGAGGGGATGACTGTAACAGTAATAATCATTAGTTATTGCATGCTTTTTATTTGGCACCATGCCACGTTCTTTGTATAATATGTATACTGTCTTATTCAGTCTTTATAGCAGGAAATGTGCATTATCATCCTCACTTTTCAGATGAAGAAACTGAGGCTGGGCCAGGTGAAGGCACTTGCCAGAAGTATCCCATGTAGTGAGTGGTCAGTGCAGACAGCTTCCCGTGGCTCTGTATATCTGATTGCAGTGTCTGTGTTTATAACCACTGTCTTATCCCTTAGCTCTGGCCAAGTCTTGGGAATGGGGTATATGATCAAGGGGAAGCAAGGATACAGGGGACCTGCCTGTGTTCAGTGTCTGGTACAGATATACATATTATCTCATTTACTCCTCGCCAATACTCTGCAAGGCCAGTGTCACTGTCCCCTGTTTACAGAGAAGAAAATTAGGTCAATGGGACCTTCCAGATGAGCCTCCCTTTCTGGCCTCTGTAATGAGTGGTCTGTGTATCCCTAGAAGTCTGGGGGACCAGCATGGGACAGCCTTCCCAGATGGTTCTGATGGGCACCCAGGACTGGGAATCACCACTCTTAAGTGCTTTCTCCCCACACTTTCTCTCTGCAGATACTACCCGAGCGGAGATGCCTTTGCTTCGGGATCAGATGATGCTACGGTATGTTTCTAAGTTATTGAGAGCTTTTCCTATCCAAAGGAGAGATATGCTGACCTAATTTTAGTTTTCAAAAATAACTTTTTTCCTGATTACAGAACTGATGTGACTTCAATAAAGAAAACTTGGGGGAAAACACTAAATTATGTTAATCATCATACCCAAGAAAAATCACAGTTCGATGAATTCCTTTCTGTCTTTTTAGTTTTTAAACAAAATGCTTTATAATTTGCTTTTTTCACTGAGCAATAGATTGTGAACATTTTCCCATGCCAATACATATTTTTCTCCCGCATTATATTTTCTTACTGATTGAATAGTTTTCCATGTTATGGATATGCCATCATTTACTTAACCAATCTTCAAGTTTTGGGTCATTAGGTTTTTTCCAAGGTTTTCTTTCCTGTTAAAAACACTGCTATAAGCAAATATTTTTGGTACCTCTCTTATCATTTCCTTAGAATTAATTCTCTGACATGAACTTGTTGAGTTAAAAATCAGCCTAGTTTTTTGTTGTTGTTGTTGTTTTTTGCGGTACGCAGGCCTCTCACTGTTGTGGCCTCTCCCACTGAGGAGCACAGGCTCCGGACGCCCAGGCTCAGTGGCCATGGCTCACGGGCCCAGCCGCCCCGCGGCATGTGGGATCTTCCCGGACCGGGGTACGAACCTGCGTCCTCTGCATCGCAGGCGGACTCCCAACCACTGCGCCACCACGGAAGCCCAAAATCAGCCTAGTGTTAAGGCTTTTGATACTAATTGTCAAATTATGTTGACCTGTATTTCAGGAGAAAAAAAATATCCTCCTGTGCCCTCAAAATAGCCAATATCTTATTAAATAATGAACTGCACTCTAATTTGCTATCCTGGAAGAATTACAGGGGAATAGATTGAGGGTTTGATAATCATGAAAATTTTAAACTTCTGTATTTCAAAAAATATTTAAAAAAATTTAAGGGCATACCTTTGGGAGAATTCAAGAGCTTTCAAAACTTCCCTACCCTTTGATCCAGGCATGCTATTTCTTGGGAACAATTCTATTCTAAGGATTCTATTTTTTAGCTGTTCTAAGGAAAATATCAGAGATGCATATAAAGATTTTTATAGAAGAAGGATCATGGCTTCCCCATAATTTTATTTGTAAAAGAGAAAAATCAGACGTAATCAAACACTTAGCAGGGTATAAGCTAAGTAGATTCTGATATATCCACATGAGGAATATAACAACCATATTACTCCTGTTTTTTTTTAAGATTATTTAATGATATGAGAAAATGCTCATAACATAATGCTAATAGAAGCAATAATGAAACATCCTCCCCATTTAAATCCACACATAAAATAGATTAAGACTGAAGGGAATCGTCCAGATGTTAGTAAATACCTCTAGGATTGGGGGTGACGTTTATTTCCTTCTTTATGCATTTCTGAGTTTTCATGAATTTTCTGCAGTGAACACATATTCTTTGTCAGAAAAAAAAGAGGGCTTTCATTTTTGTTTTTGTACCTAAAGAAATCTGTATTTGCTGTTTCTTTGAATCTCCAGTAATCCCTGGAGATTGATAGGAATCGGGATTGAGGGAGAAAATACTAGGAGAGAAAACGAAAGAGGTTTTTCCCTTATCTCTCAAACTACACAAGCCACTGGCACCAGCCTGTAGCTCTGTAGCCATCAATGCACCAAACAGGATCCAGAAACAAGTGCCTCTTTGTCTTCTTTGTCACCCCAGTGTCGCCTCTACGACCTCCGGGCAGACAGGGAGGTTGCCATCTATTCCAAAGAGAGTATCATCTTTGGAGCTTCCAGCGTGGACTTCTCCCTCAGTGGTAAGATTTTATTTCAGAAACTTTCCCAGGACCATAAAACAGGACTCCAATGAAACCCAGCTCTGCCAAGCTTCCCCTGCTAGCTAAACTTCCTATGGGTCCATGTGCTAAAGAGTCTACTTTTGCACCAGTTTTCCTCCACTGCATTTTTGACAGCCCGCTTTGCCCTGCCTGAAGCAGCTTCCCCGGCCCAGTTCACTCCACGGGAAATGAAGGCTGGGCCCACCTAATACTCTTCTTCAAAACAATGATGTATCAAAACTGCATCTGCGCCTTTAGGCATTTCCTCTCCAGCCTTCCATTTTCCTTTCACACCTGAAAAGGGACCTTTTTCTCCAGAGGTGGGGCGGTGGTGGGGTGGGGGGGGGGGGGGGGGGGGGGGGGGGGGGGGGGGG
>NW_021703778.1:56011956-56080157 GCF_005190385.1 Monodon monoceros | reverse complement strand
TGGTGGGGGGGTGGGGGTGGGGGGTGGGGGGTGGGGGGGTGGAGTGAGCAAGAGTCCCTTTCTTAATTCCCTGAAGCTCATGGCACCTCTGCCCTCACAGCTGGGGAGACTGCCTGTGAAAGTTAAGGCAGCACTCGTATGCTGGGTCACTGGACCATTCAGTTTTCCCAGACACTCCCCGGTTGTCTAGCTGTGCTTTTGTGCATACATGCTGCTACTGGAACGTCTTTTCCCGTCCTTCTCTGCATTGCAAACTCCTATTCAGTCCTCAAAAGCCAGCTTAAATGTTGCTTTCCCTGTAGTGCCCTTTTTTTAAAAAATTTTAATTTAATTTAATTTTAATTAATTTATTTATTTTTGGTTGCGTTGGGTCTTTGTTGCTGTGCGTGGGCCTTCTCTAGTTGCATCGAGCAGGGGCTACTCTTCATTGCAGTGCGCGGGCTTCTCATTGCGGTGGCTTCTCTTGCTGTGGAGCACGGGCTCTAGGTGCGTGGGCTTCAGTAGTTGTGGCACGCAGGCTCAGTAGTCATGGCTTGCAGGCTCTAGAGCGCAGGCTCAGTAGTTGTGGCACATGGGCTTAGTTGCTCCACGGCATGTGGGATCTTCCCGGACCAGGGCTCGAGCCCGTGTCCCCTGCATTGGCAGGCGGATTCTTAACCACTGCGCCACCCGGGAAGTCTCCTGTAGTGCCCTTCTTGATCCCCCTTCCTCTATGATCACATAACACTTCACACATAGCTGAGCACTTCCATGACAGCCCTTACCACAGGGTGCTGCAATGATTTATGAGTCAGCCTTCCCACCACCACCCTCCACAGGGGCCAGCAACTGTGCTTTCTCCTCTTTGAATCCCCAGGGCAAAGCACAGTGCCTGGCACATAATGGGCACTAAATCACTGTTTATTAAATGAGTGAATGAATGAATGAATGAATGAGCGAGTGCATGAGTGAGAGTCATGAAAAGAAAAACAAGAAGGAAGGAACTGGTTTCATAACCATCATATCCTCCTGCTTTAAGGTCGCCTGCTGTTTGCTGGATACAACGATTATACCATCAACGTCTGGGATGTCCTCAAGGGATCCCGAGTCTCCATCTTGTTTGGACATGAAAACCGTGTTAGTACTCTACGAGTTTCCCCTGATGGGACTGCCTTTTGCTCAGGATCATGGGATCATACCCTCAGAGTAAGAGAGAAGTTTTTCTACTTTCCTCTGTGTGTGAGAGCAGGAGTGATTGGCCTTCCTGAAAGCAGAGAGGTCAGAGTAAGCTAGGATGGGCCTGGGCAGCCAAAATAGAGCTCTACTTTCAATTCTATAGCCACAGAGAAATGATTTGCCTGGGGAGGTAGTGAGTTCCCCATCAATGCTGCTATTCAAGCATAGATACCCTGAAAGTCTGATTCCAGCCTTTGACAAGTCAGATTGCCAGTCTCACCTCCCAGTAGTGCTGGGTTCTTACTCTTTGGTCACAGACCCCTGTGAAGCCCACACAGGGGCTTCAGGAGACCTATGAAGCCCCTGCAATTATATGCTAAATTTTGTGTGTGTGTGTGTGTGTGTGTGTGTGTGTGTGTGTGTGTGTGTGTGCGCACGCATGCGCATTTTTCCAGGAAAAGTGTCCTCATGGCTTTTATTAGATTCTCAAAGAGCTCCATGACTTTGTCAGATGTTGGCTCCCTAGAAATGCTACCAAAATAACCTGTTCATCAAGCAAAGCTTACCTCACTGTGGAAGATCACAAACTTGACAGTCTTATTAGCATTTCAGAAGGGGAGAGCAAAGGCAGGTATTTATGAGGTTTGGGGAGTCTGGTTGAAGGCAAGTCTTTTGATGGAGGGACTTAATTAGGATTGGACAAATTTGTGGCATAGTTTAAGGTTGTTGGACACAGGGTGGGGGGAGGGAGAGAATTTCGAAGACCATCTTGAAAAGTAGGCGGTCATTTGATGCTGTGTACTGTCGTGAGAAGTGTGTGTCTTTTCTAAAGAGGGTAATTGAGTGGTCTAGTCTTAGGGTAAATAGATAAAAGGATTTTTGCAAAGTTCCTGAAACAAACAGTAAAGTTATCTGTGACTTCATCATCCTGGGCAAGAGTTTGCTAAATTAATAACCATGTCAGTGTACCCAGTGAGCTGAATGGGTACAGAGGGTTCTGGTTTTCAATCTAAGAGTTACCTTCCCTAGCAAGAAGGCCACAGATGCCCTTCAGATGATTAACTAAGGGAGAGGGGGAGCCAGGGCCAAAGAAGCACCTTTGAGTTGCTAGGAGTAAAGTGTTATCTTTCTAAGACATGTGAATGCTCTACTTTGGATGTCGTGTGTATGTTTGTGTATAGTAGACTTTGATTTTATCTCTTTAAACTCAGGTTTTACAAGTCATTAACTGAAAACAGACTAAAAATTATCTATTTGTGTCTTTGCAGGTCTGGGCTTAATCATAATTCACATATAGGTACCTGAGAATAGAATTTGAAATCGTCACATGTAAATAGATCTTGCTTCTAGAGGATCTCAGAGTTTATTGCAACTTAGCTTAAGGGAGCAGCTCCATGACTGAAAGTTCAGCAAGCATCTCCAATATTACTGTTAAAACCACCACCCTGGAAAGATCCCAGTGTGAGCCTTTAGCACTATGAGAACACCTTCAAGTACAGTGTTTTTCACTTCAGACACTTTTTAAAATGTATCTGTTTTTAAGGTTATTCTAAACTATCGTCTCAACTCATTCTATCCCCAGTACAGTTCAGCATATAATATATTCCATATTGTTTCCTTGAATCAAATTTATTTTTCGGAGCACTTTAAAAGCTGATTTTTCTCAGTGTACACTGTGACTTTTGGAACGTTCCCCTGCAAGTGCTGACTTTAATGGACTGTGTGAGAAGGACAGTGTTAATTGGTCTTTGATAGAAGACAATGCCAATTCCAAATGTAATTCGACAGAATCAGTTTTTTTAAAGTGTGTTTTTATGGTGAAAGTATCCTTTTCAGCCTTGCGTCCTATTGTGTTTTTTCGGATAAAACATTTTCATATGTGTAAACAGTTATAAATGCAGCAGAGATATCATAAGATAGAAGGTTTGATGTGTGAATCTTGCGATGGTGGGATATATCTCTGCATCATGGGGACAGGACGTTTTCTTAGAGGGAAAAGCTGAATGTTGTTTGTGACACAAATGCTTCTCAGAGCAACCAGAACCTTTCTGTGTGGGAACACAAGACAGTAAACTCATTTAAAAACCTGTTTGTAGTGTTAGACGTATTAGGATTAGTAGCATCTACTCAGGCTAAAATGAATCTTGTTCATATCAGTTATACTCATCTTTATTGCATCGCAAGTGCAATTACATATACAAATTAATTGATAGGCCTCGAATGATAATGTCTTTGCTTCACTTATATTGAGGAAAAATGACATAAAATATATCTTGTCTTTATGTGAAATTCAGCAGTTCCTTCTGGAAGGTACCAAGTGCTTTAGTTACAGGATCCCTTATTTTCTGTTCTGTTTTGTTTTAAGGTGTAGAGGCTGATTCTCTGTTTTAGAAAACTCCTCAGTCATAAAGATGGCATGCATCACTTAGGGAAAGAAAAGGTCATCTCAGACCAAAAATAGTTCCTGGGTGAGGCTTGCCCTGTGGGTGGTCTGGGGTCTGGCAGGCCAGGTTCTCGTGGTGCCCGAGGGCTGTGTGTGCTGAGTCCCCTGGATCCTCGGTCCCCTCTCCTGGCCCTGCTCCAGCCTGGCCCTTTTCCTAATGGTAGTTCTGGCTTTGCAGGCCCAGCCGCAGGCTCTGCTGCTTGAAGTTGCCCTTCCAGGGCTGGAGCCATCCGACAGGCCTGGACCCAGTGCCCCTGTAAACCTCAGGGGGCGTGCCAGGACCACCTGCAAAACAACTTGTTCAGGTATCAAGATGGGCCCAGTCAGTCAAAAATTACCCAAGCCAGCTTTTCAATCAACTCTTTTTAAATAAACATAATGATTATATGCAATCATTTGCCAAGAAAACATTTACCAAGGGTTTTACTACACAACAGGCCCTGGAGTAGAGAGAGAAAATATGAAAGGCTCCTGCTCACCCCCCTACCCCCTCACCCCCCCCCTCCTCCTGCATCCCCCAGACCTCCACCCCACCCTACCCACCTTGAGAGCCCAGAGGGAAGGGGGGGAGGGAGCATGGTCCAGAGGGACAACTTTTCAGCCACCTTCTCCCTCTAGTAGATTCCAGTCTGAACAGGGGCTCAGGGAAATGGGCACAGGGTCTACCCAGCTCCTGCCAACTGCTGAAGGGCTGGCCCCACAATGTGTCCTGTGAAATTCCCAAGCTCTGCTCCCAGAATGTTCCTGAGCTTGTTCCTGGGCTCCTAGTTATGGCATCCCCTTCCCTCTCTCCCACACACCTTTTTGTGTCTCTGCACTCTGACCTGGGCCTCCCAGAAGTGAAGGAAGGCAGGGCAAAGGAAAAGTCACCCAGACTCTGGGGAAGCAAATTCAAGGTTATATGTTTGGAGAGGTGGGGGAGCATCTTCAGTATATGTGCAAAATAGCCCCTAACTTTCCAATCAACAAAGTGACCACAATGTGACCACATTTCAGCCATAAAAAGAAATGAAATTGAGTTATTTGTAGTGAGGTGGATGGAACTAGAGACTGTCATACAGGGTGAAGTAAGTCAGAAAGAGAAAAACAAATACCGTATGCTAACACATACATATGGCATCTTAAAAAAAAATGGTTCTGAAGAACCTAGGGGCAGGACAGGAATAAAGATGCAGATGTAGAGAATGGACTTGAGGACATGGGGAGGGGGAAGGGTAAGCTGGGACGAAGTGAGAGAGTGGCATGGACTTATATACGCTACCAAATGTAAAACAGATAGCTAGTGGGAAGCAGCCGCATAGCACAGGGAGATCAGCTCTCCGTACTTTGTGACCACCTAGAGTGGTGGGAGAGAGATGCAAGAGGGAGGGGATATGGGGATACATGTATACGTAAAGCTGATTCACTTTGTTATACAGCAGAAACTAACACACCACTGTAAAGCAATTATACTCCCATAAGGATGTTTAAAAAAATAATAAATAATAATTTTTTTAAAAGTGACCTTCAAGGCCCTAAGAAAGTATTCCCTCAAACACTCACCCCCATGGGCAGTTAGCCACCTCCCCTGTAAGTATTTAATCTCACAGTGCCTGTTGTTTAGTATTTATTGATGAAATACTTGGTTGGAAATATACTACACCACATGGAAACTGAAGGATAAACCCCAGGTAATAAATTATATTTTGCATATTCAAAATAATGCTGAGTGGAGTGTTTTAATCTGGTTTTCTTTTTTTAGAGGACTTGGAGGCAAAGCTACCAAACCATTGTGGTGAAGGGGCCAAATAGATGTGCCCTGAGGTGTGCATAGCCTTGGACACCCCCTTTCCAGCCAGAGAAGAGAAAGGTTAGGCAGACAGGGGGGTCAAACAAGGAGGTATGTGATGACAGGTGTTTGTGGGAAATACCTGTGAACTGAAACCAAGGCAGCTGCTTTGGAGGGAATGGGCGGCTGGCCTCCCAGAAGTAGGGCCCTGCTGCTGGTCCTGTTCTGGAATGAGCCCAAGGCCAGAGCAGGCACCCCATATCCACTTCCCTCTTCCCACCCTGGACCTCCTCTATACCCTTCCCGGGATTATAAGTGGCTTAAAAGCAGTACAGGTTGTAAGGGCCTTAGCATCCCTTGCCTCTCATAGTTGCTTGGCCATCTGGCTAGAAGGTGGTCCTGCTGACACTAGGACTCATCTCTAAGAGGGGGACGGCATGGGGACAAAGGATGTGCACCTAGTTTCAGACCCAGCTCTACCACTTTTACAGGATATACAGTGTCTAAATTTGTCTCAGCCTTAGTTCCCTCATCTAGGAAATGGGACAGTTCCACGGTATGTAAAGTACCTTCCCCTCCTCCCTTTCCTGTTCCCTTCCTCTCCTTTCCAACTCCTTTCCCTTCTCCCTCCTTCTCCCCACTCCCTTGCAACATCTCCTCCCTCCTCTCTCTTCTTCTTTTTTTTTTTTTTTTTGCGGTATGCGGGCCTCTCACTGCTGTGGCCTCTCCCGTTGCGGAGCACAGGCTCCGGACACGCAGGCTCAGCGGCCATGGCTCACGGGTCCAGCCGCTCCGCGGCATGTGGGATCCTCCCGGACCGGGGCACGAACCCGTGTCCCCTGCATCGGCAGGCGGGCTCTCAACCACTGGGCCACCAGGGAAGCCCATCTTCTTGTCTCACCTCTTTCCTTATCCCCTTCCTCCTCCCCCCCTTTCCCCCTCTTCTTCTCCCCCTCCTCTCTATATTCCCCTTCCTCTTGTTCATTCTTTTCTCTCCTCTCCCCCCACCCCACATAAGCGATCCCTACTCATGTATCAAATTGGTAATTATCATCAGTTAGAGATTCATCTGGGCCAGTGGTTCTCAAAGTTTTCCATCTTAGGATCCCTCTGCACTCTTAAAAATTATTGAGGACCCCAAAGAGCTTTTTGTTTATATGGATTATACCTATCAGTATTTATCATATTAGAAATTCAAACTGAGAAAAATCATAAAACAAGAATACAGAAGCTCATATTCCAGTGATGATGCCTTCACCACACATCAGTAGCCTCTGGAAAACTCCTGAGAAAGTGAGTGTTTTAAAAGCCACACATATTATTATGTAATATGTATTATTATGAAAATAGTTTTGACCTTGGAGGATCCCCTGGAAGGACTCCCAGGGTCAGATCAACTTTGAAAGCAGCTTATCTGGGCTAATGAGCCCTTTTCCAGCCCCTCCCTGTGAGACCTCCCTGGGGCCATTCAGGCCCTTGTAGGGGTTTGGAAGTGGAGGAAGAAGGTAATTGAGAGAGGGGGGCTCAAACGGAGGCTCTGGGGCAACCATATGCTGCACAGGAGGGGCCCTGCGGGCACAGAGAGGCAGTGGGGAAGGCAAGAGACCAGTGGGGGCTGTGAATCACTGAAAAGCTCTAGATATTTTCAGTATTTTAAAAACAAAAACAAAACCAGAAACCATATAAGTAAGGCTCACCCAAAATGTCACATCTTGATTTTTTGGTTAAAAATGGGACAAGCGAGCCTGGTAACCCTGGTCAACTCATACTAATAATACAAGCTCCTCTGTAAAGAGCTTTTACTATGTGCCAGGTACTATGCTAAGGCCTTTGCACATACCAACTCATGTAATCCTTGTAACAGCCTATAATGCAGTTTATTGCCTCCATTTCATCGGTGGGGAAATTGAAGTTGGGAGGGCTGAATAACTTGCTCATGGTCGCCCAGCTTCTGAGTGGCAGAGGGGGGATTGTAACCAAATCTGACTGCACACTGCATAGGAAATTCTGTGTGGAGGTTGATTTATTCATGTGTTGTTTGATTGCACTGATAACTATTAGAGTTAACCAATGGCAGGGCCAGAGGATCTACCACTAACCCCCAAGCTACTCCAAATCTAAGAAAAAACTGTGTGCTTGCTGCTAAAATATAATGTCCAAAAAGATAAAATCATGACTCCCTTGAAAATAAAACATGAAGATATATCAAAATGTTTATTTAACTTAATAATTAATAAGGGAATTCATAAGATGTCACAACCAGCTCAGCTTGACGTACAGAGATGTATATTCCCTTCGGGCAAAATTCATATGGCTCACCATAGAGGAATCACTGGCACTGGCAGATCAGGCACTCAGCAGTAGCATTAGCCAGCTCAGCCTTTGTAAGGGGAGTTCTGTTGTTGCCACATCCTCGCTCCCTGCTGCATGGCCTCTTCATTCACAGTCCCATGGAGCAAGCACTGTGGCAGCTGTGTAAAGAAGCTCTCCGACCTCCACAGAGCACAGGAATTTGTCTACCTGATTATTAAGAGTCTTCTCTGCAGTGACTGCCCTTTGGAGGCGTTGACATGGGAGACGGGTATCTTCATTCTGCCTCTTCAGAGGGGTCCAGCCACGTATCTCTGTCCAAGATTTCCTTGTCACCAATCTTCAAGGCCCTGACCATCCAGCCAAACCATCAGCAACTGCCCACGAATCAATGTAGATCTGTACTCTGGCCATCTCTCCCCCCAGACATAGTGTACAGTCATATATCCTGTTTGAATTTCTGCCCACTGGGAGGATTTTCCTTCACCATTGTCTTCACAGTCCCCCATGAGTGGGGCTATAATGCTCCAGCTGTCCACTTTCATGTAGTACCAGCATATCATACAGACCCATCTATAATCCAGGCTTGAGTTTTCTCCCTCAGTCAGCTGGTCATAAGCAATCCCCTGAAGGTCATAGGCATGGAACAAGAGAAGCGGCAGACAACAGGAGCTGTGTTGCAGGGGTCTGAGCCGCCTACTCACAATTTACTTGTACCTCATGGACCCGCCTGAGTTCAGTCTTTCATATACCATTTCCACTCGATCAAAGATTGCTGCTGTGCACACGCAACCTTAAAACAAGGCACGTCAGACAACGTCCATATTATGAGGAGAACTCAAGCTGCATGGTCACCTCATTCAGCCTCTACGAAGACCTAGTAGCAAGCCAGAACCTGCTTCTCAAAAGGATCGTCATCTGCAGAAGAGGACGTAGATTTGCTTCACAGTCCTAGAGGTCTGCACCATAACTGTATCGGTGCTTGCCAGAGGCTCCATACAGCTTCTCTATTTGACACTTCAAGTATCATTGGACCCGCTGGATCATAAAACCCAAGTGATAGAGTAGCTTGTACTGTAGCCTAGACAGCTGCAGAGCCTTCTCTTGTTCTGCTTCCCAATCCATCCGCCTATAGATGGGTTGAGGTTGCATACTCAAATGTGTATGTTGCCTCCAGAGTGACCTACCAAGGGTTGTGCCTCTTTCTTTTTGTCGGTGATACAAGCCGCAGCAATTCATCTTCCACCCTGACGGGGATATTTCAAAATGCTCCAGACCAATGAACCCTCACAAATTTCACTGCTGGTACAATTCTATGTCAGTCTGTGCCCAATCAGGAGAAAGAAGCCATAGAGTAACATGAACAGAGAAAGATTAGTATAAGAAGTATTAACTATAATAGGGAATTGGAGTAACGGGCTGGCCAGTAAAAAGTGGAGAATTCTAAGCAATATAGGGATGGTAGCTTTAGGAAGCAGCCAAAAGCTGGGTACTCCCTCAACCTCTATTGTGGTGATAATTTAACTGTGCTGTGATTGCCTGTTTCTTTGTCCCATCGCTAGACTCTAGGGTCCTTGAGAGCAGGAACCACATGCCTTGTTCTCCATTATATCTCCAGTGCCAAGGGGGAGACCTACCACCCCAAAGACTAGGAGTAAATGAGTGAATGAATGAGTGAATGCAGCCAATATTGGCACTCTAGCAACCTGCAGGAGAATCATCCTGTTTCCTGCTACGTATCCCAGACCCAGAGAAAGGTACCTCCCACACACACCTGGATGCTTCAGTCCAATCTGAGAAGATGCTGATAATCCTTTCAAGGGAGCCGCCAGTGGAGGGCTGTGTGTAGCCTTTGTCAACCTCTCCTAAAAAGGAGGCAAAAGTCTAGCCCAACTTCCCAGACTGTCCCCACTGGGTTCTTAGTCCCCAAGCCGAGAGCTAAACAATAACCGCAGAAGAGTCTCACTATGCCCCTGATTGCTATGTGAACACATGCACACAGCTGGGCCTCGCCTATTGGGGCCGGAACAGGTGTAGATGGGATTCCCATCAAAGGCTCCTCTCGGGACCTGGGAAAGCAACTGCCCGGGGCGGACCGGGCCGAGCCGAGACAAAGCGGAGCGGGGAGGGGCGGGGCGGGGCGGGGCGGGGCGCGGGCGAGCCTAGAAAACAGGCCCGGTCAGGCCCCGGCAGAGGCGGAGTCACGGGGGACGCGTTCAGGGAGCGCACAGCCAGGCTGCTGATGGACTACCTGGAGTACTGCTCCCGCGAGCCCGGCACCCCCGTGCGGGCGCCGTCCACGCCCGAGGCCGCCGTGCTGCGCCCGTGGCCGCCTGGAAACAGAAGACCAACCTGTACTTTTTGCCGCAATACCGCGGCTTCCGCGGGAACCGCGTCGAGCTGGTGGCCTGGACGGCGCAGGAGCTACTCGCCAACAACCGTGGTGACCCCAGCTGGGGCCGCGTGGCAGCGCTCGTGACCTTCGCGGGGACGCTGCTGGAGAGGCCGCCGCGGGAGGTCCGTAGGCGGAAGAAGACGGAGAATGAAGACGTTAGCAGAGACTGCCGGTTCCTGGTGGCCTTGCTGTGTGCTCAGCTCTCCGGACGGCACCGCGCCTGGCTGATGGCGAACGGCGGCTGGGTGAGCGCGGCGGGCGCGGGGACCCGGGGCGGGTGGGCAGCCCGGGACGCGCCCACGCGGCCGGCGCCCGGAGGAACCCTGCGGCGCCAGCCCCGTGGGGCGTTCGTTTCAGCAGGCCTGGGACATTCGTGGTGAAGTCCGGCTTTCTCCTCTACTGGCGGAGTCAGTCACCAAAACAGGCCTAGCTAGACGGCTCTCATACTAACCCATTCTGAAACAGCAGCTCCCGACTTGGGTTTGCACACTTCGGCCTTGTCCTTGACCGCCCTCGGGGTTTTAGGGTGAGCTCATGTTAGGTCTGGATGCTTTGCTTAGGTAGAAATTCCCAAAGTGGCGAAGTCAGCAACGGGGTGGCCTGGGCCAGGTGGGTTATTTCTCCAACACTTATTAGATGCACCTCTCTCCGTAGACCCCCACGGCTCTGCAAGTCAAGAGCACACCAGCCTAAAACGTTAGAATGAAAAGGCAGCCCCTTGTCCAGCCCCCCCATCTCTCAGGAAGAGCTGAGGCAGAGGTCTCTGGGGGGGTGGGGGGGGCGGTGGTTGCGCGGGCACCCCGTGGTGCTGACAACTCGAGGTTCCTTAAGTTTCGATTCACTGCACCCAGCCCTCAATTGGGAGATAGCCAGGCGCCCTGGCGCGCAGCTGTAAGCCATTGATCTCTGTGGTCTAGGCTAGAGCGGGAGGCCCTTGCACTGCGGCTTCTAAACTGAGCTCATAATCAGCGAGAGTCTGGCCAGCCTTCAGTAAAAGGGGAGAATGCCTCCTGGGTTCTGAGCGAGACCCCTGCTTCTTTCTTCTCCTCCTTACTGGGGTTGAATCAGCAACCGTGGTGACCCAGGTTATAGAAGAAACACAGCCAAACTATTAAAACCAACAATTAAAAAAAAAATCTAAGAATCTAGGGAAGACACTGCAGGAAACTTAGCCTCCTGTTTTGCAATTTCCTGGTAGACCTGTATTGATGAATTGGGTTCCATTTGTGGAGGAGAGGTAGTATTTGAATCAACCTTGACCTTGCATGAACAGTTTGAGGTGTTAGCATTAATTCCATTCTTTTGGGATGGGAAGGGATCGGGAGGCGGGGTCTTCAACTATTCAGGCCTGTGAACTCTCAGAACGCCACCTGAGCCGTTTGTCTTAACTAGGCATTTGGCCCCCGAGGGCACTCCGCACTAAAGAGGAAATTGATAGGGGCGCCTTGTTTTTGTTCTCATGTTTTGGCTAATCACCATTGAGTAAGGAACAATCTTTTAACATCAAGAAGCAGAAATTCCACAAATGAGTAAACTAGACATGCCCACACCTCTCTCAGCTGCAGTTAAAATGCCACAGGCTGGATTTCAAGTCCCCCCCCCCCCCCCCCCGCCATTTTTCTGACTGGAACTGCTTGCTTTGTTGTCTCGGGATACCTTTCAATTTAGCGATTTGTCAGTTTCCCAAAATGGCATCAGTTCCTTGCTCAGGAAAGAACATGATACATAGTATTCTACCTTCCTCTCGGCTTTTGAAAGAAGTGAGTGAAAAGATGAGTATTCTTGCGCTAACTGACAAAGTTGTGTCCCCATGACCTTCTACCCCGTATGTTAGCCTACTTCTTACAAATACTAACTCGAAGATTCTTAATTACAAGTTACCTATTGCTCAGGATTTCCTTTTTTTTTTTTTGCGGTACGCGGGCCTCGCACTGTTGTGGCCTCTCCCGTTGCGGAGCACAGGCTCAGCGGCCATGGCTCACGGGCCCAGCCGCTCCGTGGCATGTGGGATCTTCCCGGACCGGGACACGAACCTGTGTCCCCTACATCGGCAGGCGGACTCTCAACCACTGGGCCACCAGGGAAGCCCTAAGATTTCCTTTTTTTACATTTTAAATTCAGGAGTTGTCTTAGTGTTTAATTTAGAACCTCCGGTGCATTTTATTGAGTACGGGTTTTGAGTGTTATGAAGCAATCTAGGTTCTCTTCTCCCTCCCCTTATAGGATGGATTTTGTCTCTTCTTCCAACGCTCATTGCAGCCATCTTGGGAAAGACAGCTGGTCTGGGTTTTTCTCTCATACTCTACAGCAATGATCTTAATCTACTTCTGGTCAAAATTATCGTGAGTTCTAAAATTCTTAACTCATTTCTACCTGCCGAACTGTGACCAGCCAAGCAAATTTGAGATGTGAAAGAACAAACCAGAGTAAACCACCTCCTGAGACATTTTTACCTGCATTCATATGAGTCCTACCGTGATTCAGCCAGCATTTTAACTCCTGACAAGTACTGAGAGATATTAGGACAAAGGCACAAATGGCTCTTCTTTAAATGGGAGACACAAGGGTCCAAAGGCTTATTGCTCCAAAGAATTACAGAAGAAACTGCTTTCCATTAAATAGGAAATACGGGGCTATTTGCTACCTTTGGATAAGAGTGGATATGTATCTCTCATTTATCCATGATTTCATGTGCTGCTGCTGACTGCTTTATCAAGGCACTGTGTCAGGGGTGTAAAATGATACTACAAGTCTTCCCAGTCACAGTTTAGTTTAACAAAGAATGTAATAGTAAATCCTTTTATAAGGAATTCTTTCTAAATCCTTTAAAATGTAATTTCTGGGACTTCTAGGTTTTTAGAGTTAATATATTGAAATTTTATTTTTCTGACTTCAATAAATTATTAAATGTTTAAAGTTTTAATTTATGCATCTTTAAAAAAAACAGTTGGGGGCTTCCCTGGTGGCGCAGTGGTTGAGAGTCTGCCTGCCAATGCAGGGGACATGGGTTCGTGCCCCGGTCCGGGAAGATCCCACATGCCGCGGAGGCTGCGCGTCCGGAGCCTGTGCTCCGCAACTGGAGAGGCCACAACAGTGAGAGGCCCGGGTACCGCAAAAAAACAAAAACAAACAAACAAAAAAAGTTGGTTTTGCTTGGGATTCAATAAGCCTTTATTCTTAGGAGTAACTTAATTGATGACAATTTCCTTTTTATTGTCTCTTTAAATACAACACATACAATTATTTTAAACATTTAATCAATACACAGGCACATAACAAGTCCTTCTCTTTCACCTTCCATTCTGTAGTCAACCCATCGCTTGAAGTAGATGGAGAAAGAAAACTTTACCCTGTACCTGAGCCCTATGAATTTCAAAGACAAAAAATAGCTTAACAGGAGAGAAACATACAAATCTTATTTGATGTTAATGTTTTTTACAGGGACTTCATAGAAAAGAAGTGAAAACTCAAAGAAGCAGTAGGACTTGCGGTTTACATACCATTTTAACAAAGGGTGATAAATTGTGGAGATACGACTAAACAAAGAAAAGGGGTTTGGGCTTCCACGGGTGGTATATTGTGGGACAGTGACTAGGACTATATGAGGGAAGCTAATGGAAGATGAGGATTATTTTAGTAAAATTAATGTAGATTCATCTTGGTATTAACTCCCATCGCCAGTGATAAGAGTGTTCTCCCCTTCCTGGTACAAGAAGGCACCTTTCTCACAGGAAATTTATGCCCTGCTTTTAGGCAGCAGGGGGTCAGAGAGCCCTTCCTATATATGCTATTTCTCAGTTGCCTTCAGCTAAAATAATCAGTATGCCAAAGTGGTATATTTGGGGGTAACATGTTCTGATCCCCTTCAGTGGTTAACAGTGAACACAGTTATTCTAGTGCCCACTGGAATCTGCATCCGTCTGTCCTTCGGAGCCCACACAGACCCAACCAAGCTTGCTAGCAGCCAGGGGCAAAGCACCCATGAGGACAAGAAGCCAGCCCAGATCTGCTTCAGCAGCATCTTCATGGCCAAAGCTGTTGCTGATGCATTAGATCAAGACTTGGACCAAAAGGAATGGATAAAATGATTCAAGATGGAAGAGGTGATGTGACCATTACAAATGGTGCTACCATTCTGAGACAAACACAAGCGTTACATCCAACAGCCAGAATGCCGGTAGAGCTAAGGCTCAAGAGAAAGAAGGAAATGGCACCACAGCAGTGGTCATCGTTGCTGGCTCTCTCTTTGATTCCTGTACCAGGTTTTTTCAGAAATGGATTCATCATTTCCAGACCACTTTAGAAGGATTTGGAAAGGGTATTGAAATCTTGACATGCCGTGACCTGTGGAAGCGAGTGACAGAGAAGTGTTGTTCAACAGTGCAGCCACTTCACTGAGCTCAGCAGTTGTCTCTCAGTATTCAAGTCTTTCTCTTACGTGAGTGTAAATGCAGGGAGGAAAGTGATTGATCCAGCCACAGCTACTGTTGTAGATCTCAGAGATGTCAGAATAGTTAAGAAACCTGCTAATGCCCTCCAGGGTATAATGCTAAGTGAAATAAATCAGACAGAAAGACAAATACTGTGTGATCTCTCTTACAGGTGGAATCTAAAAACAAAAACAAAAAACAAGCTCATAGATAGAACAGGTTGGTGGTTTCCAGAGGTGGCGGTAGAGGGGTGAGAGGAATGGGTGGGTAAACTGTTCTTGTTTTTTTGCTTGTTTTTAGTTTAAATAAACTGTCTTTTTTTTAAAAAAAAAAAGGAAACTTGGTGGGACAATTGATGATTTTGTGTTGGTGGAAGGGCTGGTCTCTCACCCATAAGGTGGCCAATTCTGACATATCCAGAGTTGAAAAGATTAAGATTGGGCTTAAAAACAGATCATGATAATCAAACAGTTGATTCTTAAGACATGCTCTTAGTGATCTTGTATTAAATTTCCTGATCAAAATGAAGATTGTGGTAGTTAAGGACATTGAAAAGAGAAAATATTGGAACCAAGCCAATTGCTCATACTGACCAGCTTGACTGCTGACATGCTGGGTTTGGCTGAATGAGCTGAGGGGGTCAATTTACATGGTTCTGGCACACTGCTCAAGATTACAGGCTATATTATCCCAGGAAAAAGTTATAGCTGTTGTTCCTGGTTCTAACACATTGGTGATTGAAGAAGCCGGGCCCTCAGTTCATGATGCCCTATGTGTTATTCATTGTTTAGTAAAGCAGAGAGCTCTTATTGCAGGAGGTAGTGCTCCAGAGATAGAGTGGGCCCTGTGGTTAACCAGATATTCATGAACATTGAGTGGTATGAAATCCTACTGCGTTCATGCCTTTGCAGATGTTACTACGGAGCTCATTCCATCTACACTAGCTGAAACTGCTGGACTGAATCCCATGTCTACAGTCACAGAACTAAGAAAACCGGCATGCCAAGGAGAAAAACTATAGGCATTAATGTCCAAAAGGATGGTATTTCCAACGTTTTGGAGGAACTGGTTATTCAGCCTTTGTTGGTTTCAGTCAGTGTACTGACTCTAGCAACTGAAATTGTGTGGCCCTGCAATAAACCTTTCTCTGCTCCAAACTCTGATGTTTCAGTTTGTTTTTCACTGTATGTGGGGCATATGAACTTGCATTTGGTAACAGTATGAAGTAGGACTCACTTCTTATAAAAGAAGAGTTGGGGCGGGTGTTTCAGCACTGTTTATAGATGGTCCGTTTTTTCCCAGCTAATTTGAATGTTTTCTCTAGTTTGTTGACTTATCTTTTCCTCTACTAATAGCACTCTGTCTCAATTACTATATGTTTATGACATGTTTAAACATCTGGTGTTATAGTCTAATTTACCCCCACCATTCTTCTTTCTCAAAAAAAAAAAATCCTTGGCCATTTCTGTGAATTGTTTAAGTTGAATTCTGAAAACCAGTTTATAAAGAATCCATTAAGACATTGCTTTAGGATTTTGAATAGAATGGGATTGGATTGTAAATCAATTTGGAAATAAGTAGTAACTTTACAATATTGTGTCTTCCCTTCTAGGAGCATAACTCCTGTTCCACTTATTTAGGTCTCTTATGGTTTTCTTCATACAGGTCCTGTGTTTTTGCCAGGAGTATTCCAACTCTTGGAGTTCTTTTGCCACTGGGAATAGAATCTGGAGAGGATGTTTTGCCTTCCCAGAGGGAGCCTGCCTTGAAGAGAAGAGCTCACAGGACAGAGGTCAGAGATTGGAGGTGGGATGGAGCATGGAGAAAAAGTTTTGATGACGACTGAAATCTCACAATTTGGCTGAGCCTAAAGCTAGTTGGGGCTCAGTAAATTTCCTTTTCTTCTTAAACTGATTTTTATTTAACTTTTATTTTATATTGGAGTATAGTTGATTAACAATGCTGTGTGAGCCTCAGGTGTACAGCAAAGTGATTCAGTTATATACATGTATCTACTCTTTTTCAAATTATTTTCCCATTTACATTGTTACATAATATTGAGCAGAGTTCCCTGTGCTATACCGTAGGTCCTTTTTGGGTATCTATTTTATATATAGCAGTGTATACATGTCAATCCCAAACTCCCTAATTATCCATCTCCACCCCCCACCCTTCCCCTCTGGTGACCATTTGCTCTGTAAGTCTGTTTCTGTTTTGTAAATAAGTTCATTTGTATCATTTTTTAAAGATTTTTATATAAGTGATATCATATGATATTTGTCTTTCCCTGTCTGACTTACTTCACTTAGTACGATAATCTCCAGGTCCATCCGTGTTGCTGCAAGTGGCATTATTTCATTCTTGTTAATGGCTGAGTAATAATCCATTATTTACATGTACCACATCTTCTTTATCCATTCTTCTGTCGATGGACATTTGGGTTGCCTCCATGTCTTGGCTATTGTAAACATTGCTGCAGTGAACACTGAGGTGCATGAATCCTTTCAAACCATGGTTTTCTCCAGATATATGCCCAGGAGTGGAATTCCTGGATCAAATGGTAGCTGTATTTTTAGTTATTTTAAGGAACCTCCATACTATTCTCCTTAGTAGCTGTACCAATTTACATTCCTACCAATAATGTAGGAGGGTTCCCTTTTCTCCACACCCTCTTCAGCATTTATTGTTTCTAGATTTTTTGATGATGGCCATTCTGACCTGTGTGAGGTGATATCTCATTGTAGTTTTGATTTGCATTTCTCTAATGATTAATGATGTTGAGCATTCTTTCATGTGTTTGTTGGCAATCTGTATATCTTCTTTGGAGAAATGTCTGTTTAGGTCTTCTGCCCATTTTTGAATTGGGTTGTTTGCTTTTTTAATGTTGAGCTTCATGAGCTGCTTGTAAATTTTGGAGATTAATGCTTTGTCAGTTGCTTCATTTGCAAATATTTTCTCCCATTCTGAGGGTTGTCTTTGGGTCTTGTTTATGGTTTCCTTTGCTGTGCAAAAGCTTTGAAGTTTCATTAGACCCCATTGTTTAGTTTTGATTTTATTTCCATTTCTCAAGGAGGTGGGTAAAAAGGATCTTGCTGTGATTTATGTCATAGAGTGTTCTTCCTATGTTTTCCTCTAAGAGTTTGATGGTATCTGGCCTTACATTTAGGTCTTTAATCCATTTTGAATTTATTTTTGTATATGGTGTTAGGGAGTGTTCTAATTTCATACTTTTACATGTACTTGTCCAATTTTCCCAGCACCACTTATTGAAGAGGCTGTCTTTTCTCCACTGTATATTGTTGCCTCCTTTATCAAAGGTAAGGTGACCATATATGCGCGGGTTTATCTCTGGGCTTTCTATCCTGTTCCATTGATCTATATTTCTGTTTTTGTGCCAGTACCATACTGTCTTGATTACTGTAGCTTTGTAATATATTCTGAAGTCAGGGAGCCTGATTCCTCCAGCTCTGCTTTTCTTTCTCAAGATTGCTTTGGTTATTCGGGGTCTTATGTGTTTCCATACAAATTGTGAAAAATTTTTTTTCTAGTTCTGTGAAAAATGCCAGTGGTAGTTTGATAGGGATTGCAAGGAATCTGCAGATTGCTTTGGATAGTAGAGTCATTTTCACAATGTTGATTCTTCCAATCCAAGGACATGGTATATCTCTCCATCTATTTGTATCATCTTGAATTTATTTCATCGGTGTCTTATAATTTTCTGCATACAGGTCTTTTGTCTCCTTAGGTACGTTTATTCCTAGATATTTTATTTTTGTTGCAATGGTATATGGGAATGTTTTCTTAATTTCACCTTCAGATTTTTCATCATTAGTGTATAAGAATGCCAGAGATTTCTGTGCATTAATTTTGTATCCTGCTACTTTACCAAATTCATTGATTAGCTCTAGTAGTTTTCTAGTAGCATCTTTAGGATTCTCTATGTATAGTATCATGTCATCTGCGAACAGTGACAGCTTTACTTCTTCTTTTCCGATTTGGATTCCTTTTATTTCCTTTTCTTCTCTGATTGCTGTGGCTAAAACTTCCAAAACTATGTTGAATAATAGTGGTGAGAGTGGGCAACCTTGTCTTGTTCCTGATCTTAGTGGAAATGGTTTCAGGTTTTCACCATTGAGGACGATGTTGGCTGTGGGTTTGTCATATATGGCCTTTATTATGTTGAGGAAAGTTCCCTCTATGCCTACTTTCTGCAGGGTTTTTTATCATAAATAGGTGTTGAATTTTGTCGAAGGCTTTCTCTGCATCTATTGAGATGATCATATGGTTTTTGTCCTTCAGTTTGTTAATATGGTATATCACATTGATTGATTTGCATCTATTGAAGAATCCTTGCATTCCTGGAATAAACCCTACTTGATCATGGTGTATGATCCTTTTCATGTGCTGTTGGATTCTGTTTGCTAATATTTTGTTGAGGATTTTTGCATCTATGTTCATCAGTAATATTGGCCTGTAGTTTTCTATCTCTGTGACATCTTTGTCTGGTTTTGGTATCAGGGTGATGGTGGCCTTGTAGAATGAGTTTGGGAGTGTTCCTCCCTCTGCTATATTTTGGAAGAGTTTGAGAAGGATAGGTGTTAGCTTTTCTCTAAATGTTTGATAGAATTAGCCTGTGAAGCCATCTTTTCCTGGCCTTTTGTTTTTTGGAAGATTTTTAATCACAGTTTCAATGTCAGTGCTTGTGATTGGTCTGTTCATATTTTCTATTTCTTCCTGGTTCAGTCTCGGAAGTTGTGCATTTCTAAGAATTTATCTGTTTCTTCCAGGTTGTCCATTTTATTGATATATAGTTACTTGTAGTAATCTCTCATGATCCTTTGTATTTCTGCAGTGTCAGTTGTTACTTCTCCTTTTTCATTTCTAATTCTGTTGATTTGAGTCTTCTCCCTTTTTTTTTTTTTTTTTTTTGCGGTACGCGGGCCTCTCACTGTTGTGGCCTCTCCCGTTGTGGAGCACAGGCTCCCGACACGCAGGCTCAGCGGCCATGGCTCACGGGCCCAGCTGCTCCGTGGCATGTGGGATCTTCCCGGACTGGGGCAGGAATCTGTGTCCCCAGCATCGGCAGGTGGACTCTCAACCACTGTGCCACCAGGGAAGCCCCTCCCTTTTTTTCTTCATAAGTCTGGCTACTGGTTTATCAATTTTATCTTCTCAAAGAACCAACTTTTAGTTTTAATGATCTTTGCTATCATTTCCTTCATTTCTTTTTCATTTATTTCTGATCTGATCTTTATGATTTCTTTCCTTCTGCTAACTTTGGTGGGTTTTTTGTTCTTCTTTCTCTAATTGCTTTAGGTGCAAGGTTAGGTTGTTTATTCGAGATGTTTCTTGTTTCTTAAGGTAGGATTGTATAGCTATAAAGTTCCCTCTTAGAACTGCCTTTGCTGCATCCCATAGGTTATGGGTCATTGTGTTTTCATTGTCATTTGTTTCTAGGTAGTTTTTTATTTTCCTCTTTGATTTCTTCAGTGATCTCTTGGTTATTAGTGTGTTGTTTAGCCTCCATGTGTTTGTATTTCTTACAGATTTATTCCTGTATATCTAGTCTCATAGCGCTGTGGTCGGAAAAGATACTTGATACGATTTCAATTTTCTTAGATTTACCAAGGTTTGATTTGTGACCCAAGATATGATCTATCCTGGAGAAGGTTCCATGAGCACTTGAGAAGAACGTGTATTCTGTTGTTTTTGGATGGAATGTCCTATAAATATCAATTAAGTCCATATTGTTTAATGTATCATTTGCAGCTTGTGTTTCTTTATTTTCATTTTGGATGATCTGTCCATTGGTGAAAGCGGGGTGTTAAAGTTCCCTGCTATGACTGTGTTACTGTCGATTTCCTCTTTTACGGCTGTTAGTATTTGCCTTATGTATTGAGGTGCTCCTATGTTGGGTGCATAAATATTTACAATTGTTATATCTTCTTCTTGGATCCATCCCTGGATCATTATGTAGTGTCCTTTTTTGTCTCTTGTAATACTCTTTGTTTTAAAGTCTATTTTGTCTGATATGAGAATTGCTACTCCAGCTTTCTTTTGCTTTCCATTTGCATGGAATATCTTTTTCCATCCCCTCACGTTCACTCTGTATGTGTCCCTAGGTCTGAAGTGGGTCTCTTGTAGACAGCATATATATGGGTCTTGTTTTTGAATCCATTCAGCCAGTCTATGTCCTTTGGTTGGAGCATTTAATCCATTTACATTTAAAGTAATTATCGATATGTATGTTCCTATGACCATGTTCTTAATTGTTTTGGGTTTGTTATTTTACATCTTTTCCTTCTCTTGTGTTTCCTGTCTAGAGAAGTTCCTTTAGCATTTGTTGTAAAGCTGGTTTGGTGGTGCTGAATTCTATTAGCTTTTGCTTGTCTGTAAAGGTTTTAATTTCTCTGTCAAATCTGAATGAGATCCTTGCTGGGTAGAGTAATCTTGGTTGTAGGGTTTTCTCTTTCATCACTTTAAATATGTCCTGCCAGTCCCTTCTGGCTTGCAGAGTTTCTGCTGAAAGATCAGCTGTTAACCGTATGGGGATTCCCTTATGTGTTACTTGTTGCTTTTCCCTTGCTGCTTTTAATATTTGTTCTTTGTATTTAATTTTTGATAGTTTGATTAATACGTGTCTTGGCGTGTTTCTCCTTGGATTTATCCTGTATGAGACTCTCTTGTGCACATGAGACTTTGAGTTTCTGTTTGCCCCAGTCCTGTAGAAGTCCTGTAATCAAACCCCACTCGCCTTCAAAGCCACATTATCTGGGGACTCCTCCTCCCATTGCTTGACCACCAGGCTGGGAAGCCTGACATGGTGCTCAGAACTTTCACTCCTGTGGGATAACTTCTGTGGTATAATTGTTTTACAGTTTGTGGGTTGCCCACCTGGCAGGTATATGATTTGATTTTATCATGATTGCACCCCTCCTACTATCTTGTTGTGGCTACTTCTTTGTCTTTGGATGTAAGGTATCTTTTTTGGTAGGTTCCAGCATTTTTTTATTGATGGTTGTTCAGCAGTTAGTTGTGATTTTGGTGTTTTTGTAAGAAGCGGGTGAGCTCATGTCCTTCTACTCCACCATCTTGAGCTAATCTCTAAACTGATTTTTTTTTACAAGTGAAACTCAATTCATTATTGAGTCACAGAATCAATTTTTCCCTGTTACATTTGTTAGTAAGTAATGGCTGTCATAAAAAGAAACGTAATGTGGGTTTTAAATCTGGCTATTTTGAACTCTAACTAGTTGGAACTAATGTTTCTCAATTTATACCTCACTTTCTTTTTCTTGGATAATTGTATAAAATGATGGGGATAGTTGTTTTCTACCAGGAATTCCCTTGGTTTCTGGTCTGTTGATGGCCTTCTTTACTTCCATCATTTTTTTTTTCATTTTAGCCTTTTAGGAGGGAAGAGTTGTGGTGTCATTGCTCAGACCATAATTTAACCTAGGATCTCTCAGGTTCTTTGAGTAAATTAAGGATTAGACACACCTATGTTAATCCTCTGTGGTAAGAAAAAAATAGTACCTTAACAGCACTGACAGTGCTGAGTGATGAATCATTCCAGGTTTCGGATATGTTTTTGACTGGACTGTCTAGCCACAAGAGGATGAAATATTTTTCCCATGTGGTAATTTTGTCATTGTTCTTAGCATGTGTATGCTTGTTCCACAAGCTAAGTATTGTGGGCTCATGAGAAGAAGATGAGTAGCATTATGTAGCACTGAGTAATGTGACAGTTCAGGACACTCTTGGGGTGCTGGGTTGGAGTGCATTCTCAAATTTATCCTGCATTTCTAGTTTCTAGCTGGGCACTTCTAGGTAAATGCTGTTGCTTCACACTCATCCATTTTTTCCAGTTGTCCTTTTCCCGTAGTTCTTTTGGACCCCACTCCCCTTCATCTCCCTACTGCTTTTCCCAACCCACACTACTATCATTCTGAGGGTGTATTCTTTCCCTCTTTTAATCAAAATGTTCTCTAATCTTCCTCTAGAAGCCCTTCTCTGCTCCACATGCCCCACATTTATGACCTTAAAACCTCCTTTCCAGCTCTCTTTGACCACTTTTCATCCTCATATATGCCAAATCCATCTGCAACTTTGCTACCTGGAATAACTAGTAAAATGCTTCTCAGGGATGCATCCTTGTTTAAAGATCTTTATTGGTTCCTCATGGCCTGCAGTGGAAACAGTCCAGATCCCGAGACCAGCTTTCCCTCATTCCGGCCTCAATATTCCTGCCAGTCTGTCCCACTGTCCCCTAGATTCATGTTGTCTGTCCTGTCTCTGAACCAGTTTTGTGTTCATGCCATTTCCTCAACAACAACACTCTTTCCCATCCATCACTCGCTGAAATTCTTCAATACCCATATTAAATTTTGTCTCTTCAGTGAAATTTCAAGAAAACATCTCTCTCTTACTGCTAAGTTCTCTTTGGCTTAAACTGCCACTTTTTATTTTAGTTCTTACCTTACTTACTACTCCCCTTCCCTTCTCTCACCTCCATCAAATGGGCTAAATTATTAAAATAAGCACAAATCCCTGACTTCTACTACCCTCAACTCATTATCAACAGAAAGCCAAACACATAAAGTGTTCAGAATACTTAATAATGGCTCTTCATTAGCTCTTCAATGGCTCTCAGGTGCACGGAATCACATCAGTCATAATTATTAGTTCAGGCCATACACATCATTAATCCATGCCTGCACGGACTGCTTATTTTTAATGAAATAACCATGAATACACCACACAGTATAAAAGCTAGGACCTTAACCAAAACATACCTGGTTCTGTGGTCTTTCCCAAAGGTTTGCTTCTGCAAGTACTTACAACTACGGAAATGCAGTGCTATGAAAGTGGGGCAATCAGGACTAATATGTATGTATGTATGTATGTATATGGGATCTTAGTTCCCCGACCAGGGATTGAACCCGAGCCCTCGGTAGTGAAAGCACAGAGTCCTAACCACTGGACCGCCAGGGAATTCCCTTTTTTCAGCTTTTTTTTTTTTTGGGAGGGCTAATTTAGAATGAGGATTCAAGGAGGGCCTCCCTGTAGAGGTGATGTTTGAGTCGCAGGAGGAGTGGAGAGCCCTGGGGGAAGGGGAGAGAAGAGAGCAGAGAAACTAGGGGTGTGATGGAAACCAAGAAGAGGTGGCGCTTGAAGAAGTCAGGACTCGTTAATGTCACGTGATAGAAACTGCAGCAGTAATTTAGGGCTGAATTGCTTTCTAATTTACCCACACAGCTCCTGCCTGGCATGGGGGTCTTCATTTTCCTCCCTCTGGATGTTTTTTGTAGGGGGGTGGGGGAGAAGGTCACAGTATTTTTTTTCAGTTTTATTGAGATATAATTGACATACATCACTGCATAAGTTTAAGGTATACAACATAATGGCTTAACTTACATATATTATGAAATTATTACTACAACAAAAAGAAAATTTTTTTCCTGTGATGAGAACTCAGGATCTACACTCTTAACAACTTTCCTATATATCATACAGCAGTGTTAACTATAATTATCATGTTGTACATTACATCCCTGGTACTTTTTTATCTTATAACTGGAAGTTAGTACCTTTTGACCACCTTCATTCAATTCTCCCTCCCCCCATCCCCTACCTTTGGTAACCACAGATTTTGTTTTGTTTTGTTTTGTTTTAGATTTGTTTAGTTTGTTTTGTTTTGTTTTAGATTTCACATATATGTGAGAGCATACAGTATGTCTTTCTCTGACTTATTTTACTTCACATTATGTCTTCAAGGTCCATCCACGTTGCAAATGGCGGGATTTCCTCATTATTTTTTTATGGCTGAATAATACTCGTGTGTGTGTGTGTGTGTGTGTGTGTGTGTGTGTGTGTAGAAAACCCTGAAGTCTCCACCTAAAAATTATTAGAACTGATAAATAAATTCAGCAAAGTTGTAGGATACAAGATTAACATACAGAAGTCTGTTGCTTTTCTATACACTAATATTGAACTAACATACGTACACCACAACTTCTTTTTCTATTCATCCATTGACAGACACTTAAGGTTTTTCCATGTCTTGGGTATTGTAAATAATGCTGCTATGAACATGAGAGTACACATATCTCTTTGAGTTAACGTTTTCATTTCTTTTGGATATATTCCCAGGAGTCAAATTGCTAAATCATATGGTAGTTGCATTTTTAATTTTTAAGGTTTCTTCATACTGTTTGCCACAATAGCTGTACCAAAAATGCACAAGGGGTTCCTTTTCTCCACATCCTCTTTTTTGTCATCTCTTGTCTTTTTGATGACCATTTTTTATATGGTGTGAGGAAATGTTCTAATCTCATTGTTTTACATGTGACTGTCAGTTTTGCCAGCACCATTTATTGAAGAAACTGTCTTTCTCCATTGTATATTCTTGCTTTCTTTGCTGTAAATTAATTGACCGTAAATGTGTGGGTTTGTTTCTGGGCTTTCTATTCTGTTCCATTGATCTATGTGTCTGTTTTTGTGCCAGTACCATGCTGTTTTTATTACTATACCTTTGGAGTATAGTCTGAAGTCTGGGAGGGTGACACCTCCAGCTTTGTTCTTTTTTCTCAAGATTGCGTTTGCAATTTGGGATCTTTTGTGTTTCCATATGAATTTTAGGATTATTTGTTTTAGTTCTGTGAAGAATGTCATGGGTATTTTAATAGGGGTTGCATTAAATCTGTAGCTTGCTTTGGGTAGTATGGCCATTTTAATAATATTAATTCTTCAATCAGAGAGCATAGGATAACTTTCCATTTCTTTGTATCATCTTCCATTTCCTTCCTCAGAATTTTATAGTTTTCAGAGTATAGGTCTTTCACTTCCTTGATTGTTTATTCCTAAGTATATTATTATTTTTGACACAATTTTAAATGGGATTTTTTTTTACTTCCTCTTTCTGTTAGTTCATTATTAGTGTATAGAAAAACAACAGATTTCTGTATATTAATGTTGTATCCTGCACCTTTGCTGAATTCATTTATTAGTTGTAGTTTTGGGTGGAGACTTAAGGGTTTTGTATATAAAGTATCATGTCTCTGCAAATAGTGACACTTCAACTTCTTCCCTTGAGATATGGATACTGTTAATTTCTTTTTCTTGTCTGATTGCTGTGACTAGGACTTTAATACTGTGTTAAATAAAAGTGATGAGAGTGGGCATCCTTGTCTTGTTCCTGAATTTAGAGCAAAGGCTTTCAGCTTTTCACTGTTGAATATGATGTTAGCTCTGGGTTTGTCATAAGTGGACTTTATTATGTTGAGATTTGTTCCCTCTCTACCCACTGTAATGAGAGTTTTAATCACAAATGATGTTGAATTTCATCAAATGCTTTTTCTACATCTATTGAGATGATCATGTGGTTGTTATCCTTTTGTTAATACGGTGTATCACATTGATTGATTTTTGAATATTGAACTACCCTTTAATCCCTGGAATAAATCCAACTTCTGTGGTGTATGATCTTTTTTTATATATTGTTGGATTCAGTTTGCTAATGTTTTGAGGATTTTTGCATCTATGTTCATCAAAAATACTGGCCTGTAATTTTGTTTTTTTGTAGTGTCTTTGTCTGGTTTTGGTATCAGGGTAATGGTGTCCTCATAGAACAAACTTGGGAGTGTTCTGTCCTCTTGAATTTTTTTGGACTAGTTTGAGAAGGGTAGATATTAGTTCTTCATATATGTTTGGTAGAATTCCCCTGCAAAGCTGTCTGGTACTGGACTTTTGTTTACTGGGAGTTTGTTTTCAATGACAAATTCAATTTCAATTAGTGATTGGTCAGTTCCAATTGTCTGTTTCTTCTTGATTCAGTCTTTGAAGGTTGTATGTTTCTAGAAATTTGTCTGTTTCTCCTAGGTTGTCTAATTTTTTGGCATATAATTGTTCATAGTATTTGCTTATGATTTTTTTGTATCTCTGTGGTATCAGTTATTTGTCCTTTTTCACTTCTTATTTTATTTATTTGAGTCCTCTCTCTTTGCTTCTTGGTAAGTTTGTCTAAAGGTTTATCAATTTTGTTTATCTTTTCAAAAAAACAAACTCTTGGTTTCACAGTTTTTTCTATTGATTTTTTTTTTTGTCTATGTTTCCTCTCTGATCTTATTTCCTCCCTTCTGCTAATTTTCACTTGTCTTGAGGCATTTTCTGATTTCCTCTTTGATTTCTTCATTAACCTTTTGGTTTTTCAGTAGCATGATGTTTAGTCTCCACGTGTTTGTTCTTTTCCCATTTTTCTTTCTGTAATTGATTTCTAGTTTCATACTGTTGTGTTAAAAAAACGATTGATATAATTTCTGTCCTCTTAAATTTGTTGAGAATTGTTTTCTGGCCTAGTGTGTGATCTATCCTGGAGAGCATTCCATGTGTATTTGAAAAAAAATGTGAATTCTGTTGTTTTGGGATGTACTGTCCTATAGATATCTATTAAGTCCAACTCATCTGTTGTGTCATTTAAGACCACTGTTGCCTTAGTGATTTTCTGTCTGGATAATCTGTCCATTGATGTCAGTGGGGTGTTAAAGTCTTCTACTATTATTGTCAATTTCTCCTTTTACGTTTGTTAGTATATGCTGTATATATTAAGGTGCTCCTGTATGGGGTGCACATATGTTAATGAGTGTAATAATCTCTTCTTGTATTGATCAGTTTATCATTATAAAATGCCCTTCTTTGTCTTTCTTTATGGCTTTTATTTTAAAGTCTATTTGTCTGATGTGAGTATTGCTACCCCTGCTTTCTTGTTGTTTCCATTTGCAAGAAATATCTTTTTCTATCCCCTCAATTTCAGTCTGTGTGTATTTTTAGCTCTGAAGTGAGTCTCTTGTAGGCAGCATATAGAAGGGTGTTGTTTTTTCATCTGATAAGCCACTCTATCTTTCGATTAGAGCATTTAGTCCATTGACATGTAAAATAAATGTTGATAAGTATGTACTTACTGGCATTTTATTACTTGTTTTCCAGTTATTTTTGTAGTTATTGTCTGTTTATTTCTTCTTATTTGGTTCCCTTGTGGTTTGATGATTTTCTTTAGAATGTGCTTGTGTTCTGTTCTTTTTAGCTTTTGTGTATCTATTGTACGTTTTTGATTTGTGGTTACCATGTTGATAATATGTTCTTTTGTTTTTTAAACATCTTTATTAGAGTATAATGGCTTTACAATGGTGTGTTAGTTTCTGCTTTACAACAAAATGAATCAGTTATATATATATACATATGTTCCCATATCTCTTCCCTCTTGCGTCTCCCTCCCTCCCATGCCTCTAAGTGGTCACAAACCACCTAGCTGATCTCCCTGTGCCATGCGGCTGCTTCCCACTAGCTATCCACCCTATGTTTGGTAGTGTATATATGTCCATGCCACTCTCACATTGTCACAGCTTACCCTTCCCCCTCCCCATATCCTCAAGTCCATTCTCTAGTAGGTCTGTGTCTTTATTCCCGTCCTACCCCTAGGCTCTTCATGACATTTTTTTTCTTAGATTCCACATATATATGTTAGTATACGGTATTGGTCTTTCTCCTTCTGATTTACTTCACTCTGTATGACAGACTCTAGGTCCATCCACCTCATTACAAATAACTCAATTTCGTTTCTTTTTATGGCTGAGTAATATTCCATTGTATATATGTGCCACATCTTCTTTATCCATTCATCTGAAGATGGACACTTCAGTTGTTTCCATCTCCTGGCTATTGTAAATAGAGCTGCAATGAACATTTTGGTATGTGACTCTTTGAATTATGGTTTTCTCAGGGTATATGCCCAGTAGTGGGATTGCTGGGTCAT
Source organism: Monodon monoceros (assembly GCF_005190385.1). NCBI lineage: Eukaryota > Metazoa > Chordata > Mammalia > Artiodactyla > Monodontidae > Monodon > Monodon monoceros. The sequence continues at coordinate 56,051,846 of NW_021703778.1, read as the reverse complement.
ATGGTAGTTCTATTTGTAGTTTTTTAAGGAACCTCCATACTGTTGTCCACAGTGGCTGTATCAATTTACATTCTCACCAACAGTGCAAGAGGGTTCCCTTTTCTCCACACCCTCTCCAGCATTTATTGTTTCTAGATTTTTTGATGGCCATTCTGACTGGTGTGAGGTGATACCTCACTGGAGTTTTGATTTGCATTTCTCTAATGATGGGTGACGTTGAGCATTCTTTCATGTGTTTGTTTTCTTGATTTCACTTTCAGATTTTTCATCACTAGTGTATAAGAATGCCGGAGGTTTCTGTGCATTAATTTTGTATCCTGCTACTTTACCAAATTCATTGATTAGCTCTAGTAGTTTTCTGGTAGCATCTTTAGGATTCTCTACGTATAGAATCATGTCATCTGCAAATAGTGACAGCTTTACTTCTTCTTTTCTGATTTGGATTCCTTTTATTTCCTTTTCTTCTCTGATTCCTGTGGCTAAAACTTCCAAAACTATGTTGAATAAGAGGGTTGAGAGTGGGCAAACTTGTCTTGGTCCTGATCTTACTGGAAATGCTTTCAGTTTTTCACCACTGAGGACGATGTTGGCTGTGGGTTTGTCATGTATGGCCTTTATTATGTTGAGGAAAGTTCCCTCTATGGCTACTTTCTGCAGGGTTTTTATCATAAATGGGTGTTGAATTTTGTCAAAAGCTTTCTCTGTACCTATTGAGATGACCATATGATTTTTGTCCTTCAATTTGTTAATATGGTGTATCACATTGATTGATTTGCATATATTGAAGAATCCTTGCATTCCTGGAATAAACCCCACTTGATCATGGTGTATGATCCTTTTAATGTGCCTGTGGATTCTGTTTGCTCGTATTTTGTTGAGGATTTTTGCATCTATGTTCATCAGTGATATTAGCCTGTAGTTTTCTTTCTTTGTGACATGCTTGTCTGGTTTTGATATCAGGGTGATGTTGGCTTCATAGAATGAGTTTGGGAGTGTTGCTCCCTCTGCTATATTTTGGAAGAGTTTGAGAAGGATAGGTGTTAGCTCTTCTCTAAATGTTTGATAGAGTTCACCTGTGAATCCATCTGGTCCTGGGCTTTTGTTTGTTGGAAGAATTTTAATCACATTTTCAATTTCAGAGCTCGTGATTGGTCTGTTAATTTTTTCCTATTTCTTCCTGATTCAGTCTCGGCAGGTTGTGCATTTCTAAGAATTTGTGCATTTCTTCCAGTTGTCCATTTAATTGGCATAGAGTTGCTTGTAGTATTCTCTCATGATCTTTTGTATTTCTGCAGTGTCAGTTGTTACTTCTCCTTTTCATTTCTAATTCTGTTGATTTGAGTCTCCTCCCTTTTTTTCTTCATGAGTTTGGCTAATGGTTTATCAATTTTGTTTATCTTCTCAAAGAACCAGCTTTTAGTTTTACTGAATTTTGCTATTGTTTCCTTCATTTCTTTTTCATTTATTTCTGATCTGATCTTTATGATTTCTTTCCTTCTGGGAAATTTTTTGTTGTTGTTGTTCTTTTTTCTCTAACTGCTTTAGGTGCAAGGTTAGGTTGTTTATTTGAGGTGTTTCCTGTTTCTTAAGGTAGGATTGTATTGCTATAAACTTCCCTCTTAGAACTGCTTTTGCTGCATCCCATAGGTTTTGGGTAGTCGTGTCTCCATTGTCATTTGTTTCTAGGTATTTTTTTATTTCCTATTTGATTTCTTCAGTGATCACTTCGTTATTAAGTAGTGTATTGTTTAGTCTCCATTAGTTTGTATTTTTTACAGATCTTTTCCTGTAATTGATATCTAGTCTCATAGCGTTATGGTCGGAAAAGATACTGGATACGATTTCAGTTTTCTTAAATATACCAAGGCTAGATTTGTGACCCAAGATATGATCTATCCTGGAGAATGTTCCATGAGCACTTGAGAAAAATGTGTATTCTGTTGTTTTTGTATGGAATGTCCTATAAATATCAATTAAGTCCATATTATTTAATGTATCATTTGCAGCTTGTGTTTCTTTATTTTCATTTTGGATGATCTGTCCATTGGTGAAAGTGGGGTGTTAAAGTACCCTACTATGATTGTGTTGCTGTCAATTTACCCTCTTTTGGCTGTTAGTATTTGCCTTACGTATTGAAGTGTTCCTATGTTGGGTGCATAAATATTGACAATTGTTATATCTTCTTCTTGGATCGATCCCTTGATGATTATGTGATGTCCTTCTTTGTCTCTTGTAATACTCTTTATTTTAAAGTCTGTTTTGTCTGATATGAGAATTGCTACTCCAGCTTTCTTTTGCTTTCCATTTGCATGGAAAATCTTTTTCCATCCCCTCACATTCAGTCTGTATGTGTCCCTAGGTCTGAAGTGGGTCTCTTGTAGACAGCATGTATATGGGTCTTGTTTTTTGTTTTTTTTAACATCTTTATTGGAGTATAATTGCTTTACAATGGTGTGTTAGTTTCTGCTTTATAACAAAGTGAATCAGTTATACATATACATATGTTCCCATATCTCTTCACTCTTGCGTCTCCCTCCCTCCCACCTTCCCTATCCCACCCCTCTAGATGGTCACAAAGCACCTAGCTGACCTCCCTGTGCTATGTGGCTGCTTCCCACTAGCTATCTACCTTACCTTTGGTAATGTATATATGTCCATGCCACTCTCTCACTTTGTCACAGCTTACCCTTCCCCCTCCCCATATCCTCAACTCCATGCTCTAGTAGGTCTGTGTCTTTATTCCTGTCTTACCCCTAGGTTCTTCATGACATTTTCTTTTTTCTTAGATTCCATATATATATGTGTTAGCATACGGTGTTTGTCTTTCTTTTTCCGATATATTTCATTCTGTATGACAGACTGTGTCCATTCACATCATTACAAATAGCTCAATTTCGTTTCCTTTTATGGCTGAGTAATATTCCATCGTATATACATGTGCCACAAATTCTTTATCCATTCATCTGCTGATGGACACTTAGGTTGTTTCCATCTCCGGGCTAGTGTCAATAGATCTGCAATGAACATTTTGGTACATGAGTTTTTGAATTATGGTTTTCTCAGGATATATGCCCAGTAGTGGGATTTCTGGGTCATATGGTAGTTCTATTTGTAGTTTTTTAAGGAACCTCCGTACTGTTCTCCATAGTGGTTCTTCCAATTCACATTCCCACTGGCAGTGCAAGAGTGTTCCCTTTTCTCCACACCCTCTTCAGCATTTATTGTTTCTCCATTTTTTGATGATGGCCATTCTGACTGGTGTGAGGTGATATCTCATTGTAGTTTTGATTTGCATTTCCCTAATTATTAATGCTGTTGAGCATTCTTTCATGTGTTTGTTGGCAATCTGTGTATCTTCTTTAGAGAAATGTCTATTTAGGTTTTCTGCCCATTTTTGGATTGGGTTTTTTTTTTTTTTGTTAGTGAGCTGCATGAGCGGCTCGTAAAATTTGGAGATTAATCCTTTGTCAGTTGCTTCATTTGCAAATATTTTCTCCCATTCTGAGGGTTGTCTTTGTGTCTTGTTTATGGTTTCCTTTGTTGTGCAAAAGCTTTGAAGGTTCATTAGGTTCCATTTGTTTATTTTTGTTTTTATTTCCATTTCTCTAGGAGGTGGGTCAAAAAGGATCTTGCTGTGATTTATGTCATAGAGTGTTCTGCCTGTGTTTTCCTCTAAGAGTTTTATAGTGTCTGGCCTTACATTTAGGTCTTTAATGCATTTTGAGCTTATTGTTGTGTATGGTGTTAGGGATTGACCTAATCTCATACTTTTACATGTACCTGTCCAGTTTTCACAGCACCACTTATTGAAGAGGCTGTCATTCCTCCATCGTACATTTCTGCCTCCTTTATCAAAGATAAGGTGACCATGTGTTGCGTGGGTTTATCTCTGGGCTTTGTATTCTGTTCCATTGATCTATATTTCTGTTTTTGTGCCAGTACCATACTGTCTTGATTACTGTATATTTGTAGTATAGTCTGAAGTCAGGGAGCCTGATTCCTCCAGCTCCGTTTTTCATTCTCAAGATTGCTTTGTGTTTCCATACAAATTGTGAAAAAATTTTTTCTAGTTCTGTGAAAAATGCCAGTGGTAGTTTGATAGGGATTGCATTGAATCTGTAGATTGCTTTGGGTAGTAGAGTCACTTTCACAATGTTGATTCTTCCAATCCAAGGACATGGTATATCTCTCCATCTATTTGTATCATCTTTAATTTCTTTCATAAGTGTCTTATAATTTTCTGCATACAGGTCTTTTGTCTCCTTAGGTAGGTTTATTCCTAGATATTTTATTCTTTTTGTTGCAGTGGTAAATGGGAGTGTTTTCTTAATTTCACCTTCAGATTTTTCATCACTAGTGTATAAGAATGCCGGAGATTTCTGTGCATTAATTTTGTATCCTGCTACTTTACCAAATTCATTGATTAGCTCTAGTAGTTTTCTGGTAGCATCTTTAGGATTCTCTATGTATAGAATCATGTCATCTGCAAACAGTGACAGCTTTACTTCTTCTTTTCTGATTTGGATTCCTTTTATTTCCTTTTCTTCTCTGATTTCTGTGGCTAAAACCTGCAAAACTATGTTGAACAAGAGTGGTGAGAGTGGGCAACCTCGTCTTGTTCCTGATCTTAGTGGAAATGGTTTCCGTTTTTCACCATCGAGGATGATGTTGGCTGTGGGTTTGTCATATATGGCCTTTATTATGTTGAGGAAAGTTCCCTCTATGCCTACTTTCTGCAGGGTTTTTATCATAAATGGGTGTTGAATTTTGTCGAAGGCTTTCTCTGCATCTATTGAGATGACCATATGGTTTTTCTCCTTCAATTTGTTAATATGGTGTATCACATTGATTGATTTGCATATATTGAAAAATCCTTGCATTCCTGGAATAAACCCCATTTCATCATGGTGTATGATCCTTTTAATGTGCTGTTGGATTCTGTTTGCGAGTTTTGTTTTGTTCTTTTTTTTGTGGTACGCGGGCCTCTCACTGTTGTGGCCTCTCCCATTGAGGAGCACAGGCTCCGGTCGTGCAGACTCAGTAGCCATGGCTCACGGGCCCAGCCGCTCCACGGCATGTGGGATCTTCCCGGACCGGGGCACAAACCCGTGTCCCCTGCATCAGCAGGCGCACTCTAAGCCACTGTGCCACCAGGGAAGCCCCCTGTTTGCTAGTATTTTCTTGAGGATTTTTTTATCTATGTTCATCAGTGATATTGGCCTGTAGTTTTCTTTCTTTGTGACATCCTTGTCTGGTTTTGTTATCAGGGTGATGGTGGCTTCATAGAATGAGTTTGGGAGTGTTGCTCCCTCTGCTATATTTTGGAAGAGTTTGAGAAGGATAGGTGTTAGCTCTTCTCTAAATGTTTGATAGAATTCGCCTGTGAATCCATCTGGTCCTGGGCTTTTGTTTGTTGAAAGAATTTTAATCACATGTTCAATTTCAGAGCTCGTGATTGGTCTGTTAATTTTTTCCTATTTCTTCCTGATTCAGTCTCGGCAGGTTGTGCATTTCTATGAATTTGTGCATTTCTTCCAGTTGTCCATTTAATTGGCATAGAGTTGCTTGTAGTAATCTCTCATGATCTTTTGTATTTCTGCAGTGTCAGTTGTTACTTCTGCTTTTTCATTTCTAATTCTATTGATTTGAGTCTCTTCCCTTTTTTTCTTCATGAGTTTGGCTAATGGTTTATCAATTTTGTTTATGTTCTCAAAGAACCAGCTTTTACTGAATTTTGCTATTGTTTCCTTCATTTCTTTTTCGTTTATTTCTGATCTGATCTTTATGATTTCTTTCCTTCTGCTAAATTTGTTTTTTTTGTTGTTGTTGTTCTTTCTCTAATTGCTTTAGGTGCAAGGTTAGGTTGTTTATTCGAGATGTTTCCTGTTTCTTAAGGTAGGATTGTATTGCTATAAACTTCCCTCTTAGAACTGCTTTTGCTGCATCCTATAGGTTTTGTGTCATCGTGTCTCCATTGTCATTTGTTTCTAGGTATTTTTTTTATTTCCTCTTTGATTTCTTAAGTGATCACTTCGTTATTAAGTAGTGTATTGTTTAGCCTCCATGTATTTGTAATTTTTACAGATCTTTTTCTGTAATTGATATCTAGTCTCATAGTGTTATGGTCGGAAAAGATACTTGATATAATTTCAGGTTTCTTAAATTTACCAAGGCTTGCTTTGTGACCCTAGATATGATCTATCCTGGACAATGTTCCATGAGCACTTGAGAAAAATGTATATTCTGTTGTTTCTGGATGGAATGTCCTATGAATATCAATTAAGTCCATATTGTTTAATGTATCATTTAAAATTTGTGTTTCCTTATTTATTTCATTTTGGATGATCTGTCCATTGGTGAAAGTGGGGTGTTAAAGTCCCCTACTATGAATGTGTTACTTTCGATTTCCCTTTTTATTGTTAGTATTTTGCCTTATGTATTGAGGTGCTCCTATGTTGGGTGCATAAATATTTACAATTGTTATATCTTCTTCTTGGATTAATCCCTTGATCATTATGTATTGTCCTTCTTTGTCTCTTCTCGTAGTGTTTACTTTAAAGTCTATTTTGTCTGATATGAGAATTGCTACTCCAGCTTTCTTTTGCTTTCCATTTGCATGGAATATCTTTTTCCATCCCCTCACATTCAGTCTGTATGTGTCCCTAGGTCTGAAGTGGGTCTCTTGTAGACAGCATATATATGGGTCTTCTTTTTGTATCCATTCAACCAGTCTATGTCTTTTGGTGGAAGCATTTAATCCATTTACATTTAAGGTAATTATCCATATGTATGTTCCTATTCCCATTTTCTTAATTGTTTTGGGTTTGTTATTTTAGGTCTTTTCTTTCTCTTGTGTTTCTTGCCTAGAGAAGATCCTTTAGCATTTGTTGTAAAGCTGGTTTGGTGGTGCTGAACTCTCTCAGCTTTTGCTTGTCTGTAAAGGTTTTAATTTCTCCGTCAAATCTGAATGAGATCCTTGCTGGGTAGAGTAATCCTGGTTGTAGGTTTTTCTCCTTCATCACTTTAAGTATGTCCTGCCAGTCCCTTTTGGCTTGCAGAGTTTCTGCTGAAAGATCAGCTGTTAACATAATGGGGATTCCCTTGTGTGTTATTTTTTGTTTTTCCCTTGCTGCTTTTAATATGTTTTCTTTGTATTTAATTTTTGATAGTTTGATTAATATGTGTCTTGGTGTATTTCTCCTTGGATTTATCCTCTATGGGACTCTCTGTGCTTCCTGGACTTGATTAACTATTTCCTTTCCCATATTAGGGAAGTTTTCAACTATAATCTCTTCAAATATTTTCTCAGTCCGTTTCTTTTTCCCTTCTTCTTCTGGAACCCGTATAATTCGAATGTTGGTGCGTTTAATGTTGTCCCAGAGGTCTCTGAAACTGTCCTCAGTTCTTTTCATTCTTTTTTCTTTATATTGCTCTGTTTTAGTTATTTCCACTATTCTATCTTCTCTGTTCTTCTGCCTCAGTTATTCTGCTATTGATCCCTTCTTGAGTATTTTTAATTTCATTTATTGTGGTGTTCATTGTTGCTTGTTTCATCTTTAGTTCTTCTAGGTCCTTGTTAAATGTTTCTTGCATTTTCTCTATTCTATTTCCAAGATTTTGCTTCATCTTTACTATCATTATTCTGAACTCTTTTTCAGGTAGACTGCCTATTTCCTCTTCATTTGTTAGGTCTGGTGGGTTTTTATCTTTCTCCTTCATCTGCTGTGTGTTTTTTTGTCTTCTTATTTTGCTTATCTTACTGTGTTTGGGGTCTCCTTTTTGCAGGCTGCAGGTTCATAGTTCCCGTTGTTTTTGGTGTCTGTCCCCAGTGGCTAAAGTTGGTTCAGTGGGTTGTGTAGGCTTCCTGGTGGAGGGGACTAATGCCTGTGTTCTGGTGGATGAGGCTGGATCTTGTCTTTCTGGTGGGCAGGTCCACGTTTGGTGGTGTGTTTTGGGGTGCCTGTGGACTTATTATGATTTTAGGCAGCCTCTCTGCTAATGGGTGAGGGTGTGTTCCTGTCTTCCTAGTTGTTTGGCATAGGGTGTCCAGCACTGTAGCTTGCTGGTCGTTGAGTGAAGCTGGGTGTTGGTGTTGAGATGGAGATCTCTGGGAGATTTTCGCTGTTTGATATTACGTGGAGCTGGGAGGTCTCTTGTGATCCAGTGTCCTGAAGTTGTCTCTCCCACCTCACAGGCACAGCACTGACTCCTGGCTGCAGCAGCACCAAGAGCCTTTCATCCACACGGCTCAGAATAAAAGGGAGAAAAAGTAGGAAGGGAGGAAGGATGAAAGAAAATAAAATAAAGTAAGGTAAAATAAAGTTATTAAAATAAATAAATAAAGAAAAATTTTTTTTAATGTAAAAACAAAAAATGGACAGATAGAACCCTGGGACAAATGGTGAAAGCAAAGCTATACAGACAAAATCTCACATAAAAGTATACACATACACACTCACAAAGAGAGGAAAAGGGGAGAAAATAATCTGTCTTGCTCCCAAAGTCCACCTCCTCAATTTGGGATGATTCGTTGTCTATTCAGGTATTCCACAGATCCAGGGTACATCAAGTTGATTTTGTAGATTTAATCCTCTGCTCCTGAGGCTGCTGGGAGAGATTTCCCTTTCTCTTCTTTGTTCGCACAGCTTCTGTGGCTTAGCTTTGGATTTGGCCCCGTCTCTGCGTGTAGGTCGCTGGAGGGCGTCTGTTCTTCGCTCATACAGGACGGAGTTAAAGGCGTCACTCACTGGGGGGTCTGGCTCACTCAGCCTGGGGGGAGGGAGGGGTACGGCGTGCTGGGCGATCCTTTGGCAGCAGAGGCCAGCGTGACTTTGCACCACCCTGAGTCGTGCAGTGTGTTCTCCCGGGGAAGTTGGGCTGCACAGCCTCCCCGGAAGGGAGGTGTGGAGAGTGAACTGTGCTTGCACACAGGCTTCTTGGTGGCGGTAGCAGCAGCCTTAGCGTCTCATGCCTGTCTCTGGGGTGCGTGCTGTTAGCCATGGCTCGCACCCGTCTCTGGAGCTCCTTTTAGCAGCGCTCTTAATCCCCTGTTCTCGCGCATCAGGAAACAAAGAGGGAAGAAAAAGTCTCTTGCCCCTTATGCAGGTCCAGACTTTTTCCCGGACTCCCTCCCAGCTAGCCGAGGTGCAGTAACCCCTTCAGGCTGTGTTCTCTCACCAGCCTCAGCTCCCAGCCCCACCCTCCCCGGCGGGTGAGCAGACTAGCCTCTCGGGCTGGTGAGTGCTGGTCGGCACCGATCCTCTGTGCCAGATTCTCTCCGCTTTGCCGTCCGCACCCGTTGCTGCGCTCTCCTCCGCGGCTCCAGAGCTCCCCCGCTCCACCACCCGCAGTCTCTGCCCGCGAAGGGGCTTCTAGTGTGTGGAAACCTTTCCTCCTTCACGGCTCCCTCCCACTGGTGCAGGTCCTGTCCCTATTCTTTTGTCTCTGTTGATTCTTTTTTCTTTTGCCCTACCCAGGTATGTGGGTAGTTTCTTGCCTTTTGGGAGGTCTGAGGTCTTCTGCCAGCGTTCAGTAGGTGTTCTGTGGGAGTTGTGCCACGTATAGATGTATTTCTGATGTATTTCTGGGGAGGAAGGTGATCTCTGTGTCTTACTCTTCCGTCATCTTCTCTCAAAACCCTGGATAATATACGTTGACCTATAACTATATCTACTTGTTTTCAACTGGTACTCATTTAAGTCCAAACACACCTGAGAGATCTACATTTTTTTTACTCCCCTCCACCACATTTTTTGTTTTTGATGTCGTATTTTACACCATTTTTATCCCTTAACTGTTTACTGTAGTTATAATTGCTTTTACTTTTTTTTTGTCTTTTAGTCTTCAGGCTGGCTTCTTTAAGTGGTTGATCCTCAGTCCTTGCTCTATATTTGCCTTTCCTGTTGGTATTTTCTCTTTCCTCTGGATTCTTCTTTTCATGTAGAGAGGGCCCTTTAACACTTCTTTAACAGTAGATTTAGTATTGATAAACTCCTTTAGTTTTTGCTTGTCTGTGAAGTTCTTTATCTCTCCTATTCTAAATGATAATTTTGCTGGGTAGAGTATCGTAGGTTGCAGATTTTTCCCTTTCTGCACTTGAATATATCATGCCCCTCCCTTGTGAACTGCAGTGTTTCTGCAGATAAGTCAACTGAGCCTTTTAGCAGGGGTGGTTCTCTTGTGTATGACTCTTTGTTTTTCTCTTGCTGACTTTAGAATTCTCTTTTTAGCTTTAACTTTTGCCATTTTAATTATGATATGCTTTGGTGTGGGTCTGTTTGGGTTCATCTTGTTTGGGACCCTCTGTGCTTCCTGTACCTGGATATCTATTTCTTTCTTCAGGTTTGGGAAGTTTTCAGCCATAATTTCCTCAAATACATTTTCAATCCCCTCTGTCTCTCTTCTCCTTCTGGGACCCCTATAATGCAAGTGTTCGTATGCTTAGTGTTTCCCAGAGATCTCTTAAATTGTTTTCATGTTTTAAATTTTCTTTTTGTTGTTCTGATTGGGTGATTTCCATTATTCTATCTTCCAGATGATTTATGCATACTTCTGTATCACTTAGTCTGCTATTCATTCCTTCTAGTGTGTTTTTTATTCTAGCTATTGAATTCTTCATTTCTGATTGCGTCTTTTTTATATTTTCCAGTTCCTTGTTAAATTTTTCACTGTGTACATCTATTCTTCTGTCTAATTCAGTTAACATTTTTATTACCAATGCTTTGAATTGTTTATCTGGTAAATTGTTTATTTCTGTTTCATTATTTTTTTCAAGGGTTTTCTCTTGCTCTTTCAATTGAGCAATTCCTCTGCCTTTCCATTTTGCTTAACTTTCTCTGCCTCTATGAATTTAGGTGAAACAGTTACCTATTGCATCTTGAAGGGGTGTTATTAAGTGGGAGTGTCCCTGTACAGACTGTGTGTGCCCAATGCCTTTGATGGGAGAGCTGGATTAGACATGGATGCATGCTCCCTCTTTCCTCAGGGTGTGCTGGCAGCTATCACCTTGGTAGGGGGTGGGGCTGGAGATGAAGGGCCTGGAGCTGGAGCTTCGTATAAGGCAGGACTTCCCCTTTGCTCAGTGGCTGTCACCACCCTATCACGGGCAGGGTCTGATCCCAAGGTGCTGGAGCAGAAGCCCTGAGGGTTGGGCTGACCTGGTTGTGTTCCCTTTAAGTGTGTGTTGTCCCTTCTTCCCAGATGGGGACAGTTGCCCCAGAGCAAGGGAGTGCTGAAGCAAATGGGGCCCACGTGGAGCCACACCGCAGGGCAGGAGGGGCCCACATGGACTCTGAGCATGTATTGGGGGGTAAGCTGTGTAGTAGCAGCACCATCAGAATCTGGGCTATGCTGCTTGAGTAAGCACCAACAGTGGCCACCACTGCCCTACCCAGGCTCCACCCCAGGACCAGGTCACCTCTATATCCCACAGTCAAGTCTTCTCCCTGGTGATGGCCACCCAAGATCCAGTGCTGCACTGTGACATGGAATGAACAGGGGGCTGACCATTCACTTGGTTCAGGTTGGGGTGCACACCACCATGGTTTCAGGAAACCCAGCAGCTGCTGGAGAAGATCTCTCTCTGCCCTGCCTCAGGGGCAAGCCAGCACATGTGTGCTCCCCTCAAGTGGAGTCCAGGCTTCCCATAGCCCTTCTGTTAGTCCCAGCAGTCCTCCAACCAGCAAAGGAGGCTGTTCTCTTCCTTCTGGTGTAGGACCCCAGGACTGGGATGCTCAATCTGTGGCTCTCACCACTCACTCCCTAGGGTGGGTGTCCACCCATGTAATCTCCCTTTTCCTCTGAGTTCCCTCCCAGGGGCATAGGTCCCTACCCAATTTCTCTTCTTCCCTTCCTACCTGATTACACGTGTATCTTTCTTAACGTCCTTGGTTGTATAGGAGTCCTCCTACCAGTTTCCAGTTAGTTGTCAGTGAGAATTGTTACACATGTAGATGTATTTTTGATGTGTTCATGGGGGAGGGTGAGCTCCACATCCTCTTACTCCACACCGTGATTGATCCCCTGCACATATAATTGATTGTATGTATTTTGCAATGTGTCAGTTATCTAACACTCACCTGACTAGTGTGCTCAGCCTTCATGGATTAAGGCCTATGTCCATGATTATTATTTACAACATCTAAAACTTAGAGTAAACAGTTGTATTAGTCGGCATGGGCTACCATAACAAAATGCCATAGACTAGATGTCTTAACAGAAATTGATTTCTCACAGTTCTGGAGGCTGTAAATCCAAGATCAAGGTGTTGGCAGCATTGGTTTCTCCTGAGGCCCCTCTCCTTGCAGATGGCCATCTCCTCATGTCCTCACATGGACTTCTCTGCACAGGCATCCTTGGTTTCTCCCTTCTCATAATGACACCAGTCTTATTGGATTAAAGCCCCACCCTTATAACCTTATTTACTGCTAATTACCTCTTTAAAGTTCCTATCTCCGAATATAATCACATTGGGGGTGGGGGGTAGGATTTCAATATACAAATTTGTGGGGGCCAGTTTAGTCCATAACAACTGTCAGTTCCTCATTCCCTTTGAAGCAGGACCCAAGAAGCTCAACCCTCCTAATAGTCTTCCATGGGCAGCCAGAAAGCTCTTTCTTTAAAAGCCGGCCTAATGGTGTCCAGCTTCCCAGCTTTCAGATACAGTTTAGACTATCTAAATTAACCCATAAGTGTCTAAGCCATTGGCATCTTGCTGAGCTCTGACCTTATATCCTATTATGTACAAGCCACCCACCCAATGCTCTGCCTTTTCCTACCCCTTCTCCACCGTGTTCGTTCTTTATGGAAGTGATTATAACATGCTACCTTCAGGTTTTATCCTGTGCGCTTCCATCTGCTCTCCTAATCTGTATCCTTTATGCAGCTGAATCTTACTTGTTGTTCAAGACTCAGCTCAAGTGTCTCCTCTTCTAGAGGCCTCTTTACAGGACACTCTCCTGTACAACATCCTATCTTGTGTGCATATTTATAGCTCAAACTGTGGCTCTTGGCTTGTCTCACCCCATCTGAACCATAACCTCTTTGAGGGCAGGGACTGTGTCCTACTTATTCCGTCTGTACTCCCAGCACTTCACACAGTGCCTGGAATGGCATAGAGGAAGAAATCTGTGGAACTATTTGAATAGTGATGCAAATCAGATACTGTCATTCCATCTCTTAAGCAAATAGCTCTTTTTGAGGCTGTTGTGGATTCCTGTTCAGATGATCATGGGGATATCCTTTCTTACTGATTATGCTGCCATATTACTAGCTGGCCCAGGCTTGTAAGCTGTTTTGCTAACGGTCCCCACAAAGAACTAGAAAAAGAACACATTAAGCCCATAATTAGTAGAAGGAAGGAAGTAAAGATCAGAGTGAAAGAAATGGAAACCAGATAAAAAAAAGGAAGAATCAACAAAACTAAAAACTAATACTTTGAAAAGATAGCTAGACTATATATGCGTTGATTGCTAAAACTTTCGTCTCAGAACCTCTTTGGCTGCATCTCACAAGATCTGATATGTTGTATTTGCATTTTCTTTTGTTAAATAACTTTATTTCAATTGCAATTTCTTTGACCCGTTGGTTGTTTAAAAGTGTATTGTTTAGTTTTCACATGTTTGTAGATCTCACTTTCCTCTTGATCTAGATTTCTACTTTTATGCCATTGGGGACAGAAAAGGTAGCTGGTATGGTTTCAGTCTTCTTAGATTTACTAGGATTTGTTCTGTGTCCTATCATATGCTCTATGCTGTAGAACGTTTCCTGTGCGCTTGAAAACAATGTGTATCCTGCTCTTGGATGGAATGTTCTATGTATATTTATTAAGTTCATCTGGTCTAATGTGTCCTTTAAGGCCAGTGTTTCCTTATTGATTTTCTGTCTGGATGATCTACCCTTGATTTAAGTGGGATGTTAAAGCTCCCTACTATTATTGTGTTACTGGCAGCTTCTCCCTTTATGTCTGTTAATATTTCCTTTATGTATTTGGTGCTCCTATGTTGGGTGTATTTATGTTTATAATTTTTATATGTTCTTGGTGTATTGACCCTTTTGTCATTATTTGTCACTTCTTTCCATTTTTTATTTCAAGTCTATTTTGTCTGATATAAATATTGCTACACCCACTTTCTTTTGGTTTCCAGTTGCTTGGAATATCATTTTCTGGCCCTACATTTTGAGCCTCTGTATTAATATGTCTTTAGAGCTGAGATGAGTCTCCTTAGGCAGCATCTAGTTGGATCATTTTTTTTAATCCATCCAGCCACTCTGTACTTTTTGATTGCTGAGTTCAATCCCTTTATATTTAGGGTGATGTTAATATGTAAGAACTTACTACTGCCATTGAATCTTTTTCCTTCTGGTTATTTTGTCACTCCATTGTTTTTTAGTTTTAATTTTTTTAAAAATTTTTATTGGAGTATAGTTGATTTACAATATTGTGATAGTTTCTGGTGTACAGCAAAGTGAATCAGTTATACATACACAGATATACAATCATTTTTAGATTCTTTTCCCATATAGGTCATTACAGAGTATTGAGTAGAGTTCTCTGTGCTATACAGTAGCTCCTTATTAGTTATCTAATTTTATATATAGTAGTGTGTATATGTCAATCCCAACCTCCCAATTTATCCCTCCCTCCATTTTCCCACTGGTAACCATAAGTTTGTTTTTTCCATCTGTCTCTCTATTTCTGTTTTGTAAATAAGTTCATTTGTACCATTTTTTAGATTCCAGATATAAGTGATACCATACGGTATTTGTCTTTCTCTGACTTACTTCACTTAGTATGATAATCTCTAGTTTCGTCCATGTTGCAGCAAATGGCATTATTTCATTCTTATCATGGCTGAGTAATATTCCATCATAGGTGTGTACCACATCCTCATCCATTTCTCTGTCGATGGACGCTTAGGTTGCTTCCATGTCCTGGCTATTGTGAATAGTGCTGCAGTGAACATTGCATGTATCTTTTCGATTTATGGTTTTCTCAGGATATATGCCCAGGAGTGGGACTACTGGATCACATGGTACCTCTATTTTTGGTTCTTTAAGGAACCTCCATACTGTTCTGCATAATGGTCGTACCAATTTACCTTCCTACCAACGGTGTAGGAGGGTTCCCTTTTCCTCACACCCTCTCCAGCATTTATAGTTTGGAGATTCTTTGATGCTGGACATTCTGACCAGTGTGAGGTGATACCTCATGGTTTTGCTTTGCATTTCTCTGATGATTAGTGGTGTTAAGCATCTTGGCATGTGCCTCTTGGCCGTCTGTATGTCTCCTTTGGAGAAATGTTCGTTTAGATCTTCCAGCCATTTTTTTTTTCACACACACACACTGTATTTTATTTTTACAAGAGATAAGTAAACTGACACCAAGCATTGTAAATGGATGACCATAACAAAAGCAACAATGATTGCGATTACCAAACATGAAACACACTCATACTATGTCATAATATTGACATTCAGTCCAGTAATCCTGCACTGTAACAGCTCCTTTACTTTGCAGTGAAATTGATTTGTATATTTTTTGCCCCTGAGTCCCTGTGGGATTTCTTTTTTATTATTCAAACAGAAAGTCACAAAAATTATAATCATCCTCATCAGTTCACTCAGTCCCACGTCATTAATTTTTTTTCATCTTGATCTTTTGTTAGCACTTTTATGAATTCATCAGTTTTCCATTAGAGTTCTGAAAATGCTTAGTCATTCAGTTCAGCAGTATAGTCAGTTACCAGAAACCTGTACGTGTCAGTCTTTTCCATGATTTCCTTGAAGATGAGACCCTTTTATAGGAACATTTTTGCAGAAGCATCAGAGTACACCCAGAACTCTGTAAATGACAAAAGACTTAAAAATGACCACGGTTAAAGATTTGATGAAAGTTCATAATAATGCAGTTGACAAGGAAATTGTTATTTCTGAGACATACACTTTAATAACTAGAATTATGAAATATAACATTTTACCAGAACATATAAGATTTTTTGAAATTTCATGTAATGTCTGAAACATCTATATTAACATATTGCCATACAAATAACCCAAAGAAAGTTTACTATTAGTTGTTTTGTTTGTGTGTTTTTTTATACTGCAGGTTCTTATTAGTCATCAATTTTATACACATCAGTGTATACATGTCAATCCCAATTGCCCAATTCAGCACACCACCATCCCCAGCCCACCACGGTTTTCCCGGCTTGGTGTCCATATGTTTGTTCTCTATGTCTCTGTCTCAAATTCTGCCCTGTACACCAGTTCATCTGTACCATTTTTCTAGGTTCCACATACATGTGTTAATATATGATATTTGTTTTTCTCTTTCTGCCTTACTTCACTCTGTATGACAGTCTCTAGACCCAACCGCATCTCAACAAATGACTCAATTTCGTTCCTTTTTATGGCTGAGTAATATTCCATTGCATATGTGTGCCACAACTTCTTTATGCATTCGTCTGTCTGTGGGCATTTAGGTTGCTTCCATGACCCGGCTATTGTAAATAATGCTGCAGTGAACATTGGGGTGCATGTGTCTTTTTGAATTATGGTTTTCTCTGGGTATATGCCCAATAGTGGGATTGCTGGATCATATGGTAATTCTATTTTTAGTTTTTTAAGGAACCTCCATACTGTTCTCCAGTGGCTGTATCAATTTACATTTCCACCAACAGTGCAAGAGGGTTTCTTTACTCCACACCCTCTCCAGCATTTGTTGTCTGTAGATTTTCTAATGATGCCCATTCTGACTGGTGTGAGGTGATACCTCATTGTAGTTTTGATTAGCGTTTCGCTAATAATTAGTGATGTTGAGCAGCTTTTCATACGATTCTTGGCCATCTGTATGTCTTCTTTGGAGAAATTTCTATTTAGGTCTTCTGCCCATTTTTGGATTGGGTTGTTTGTTTCTTTAATATTGAACTGCATGAGCTGTTAATATATTTTGGAGATTAATCCTTTGTCTGTTGATTCGTTTGCAAATATTTTTCCCATTCTGATGGTTGTCTTTTCGTCTTGTTTATGGGTTCCTTTGCTGTGCAAAAGCTTTTAAGTTTCATTAGGTCCCATTTGTTTATTTTTGTTTTTATTTCCATTACTCTAGGAGGTGGATCAAAAAAGATCTTGCTATGATTTATGTCAAAGAGTGTTCTTCCTGTGTTTTCCTCTAAGAGTTTTATAGTGTCTGGTCTTACATTTAGGTCTCAAATCCATTTTGAGTTTATTTTTGTGTATGGTGTTAGGGAGTGTTCTAATTTCATTCTTTTACATGTAGCTGTCCAGTTTTCCCAGCACCACTTATTGAAGAGACTGTCTTTTCTCCATTGTATATCCTTGCCTCCTTTGTCATAGATTAGTTGACCATAGGTGCGTGGGTTTATCTCTGGGCTTTCTATCTTGTTCCATTGATCTGTGTTTCTGTTTTTGTGCCAGTACCATATTCTCTTGATTGCTGTAGCTTTGTAGTATAGTCTGAAGTCAGGGAGTCTGATTCCTCCAGGTCCATTTTTTTCCCTCAAGACTGCTTTGGCCATTCGGGATCTTTCGTGTCTCCATACAAATTTTAAGATGACTTGTTCTAGTTCCGTAAAAAAATGCCATTGGGGGCTTCCCTGGTGGCACAGTGGTTGAGAGTCCGCCTGCCGATGCAGGGGACACGGGTTTGTGCCCCAGTCTGGGAAGATCCCACATGCCGCGGAGCGGCTGGGCCCATGAGCCATGGCTGCCGAGCCTGCGCGTCCGGAGCCTGTGCTCCGCGACGGGAGAGGCCGCAACAGTGAGAGGCCTGCATACCACAAAAAAAAAAAAAAAAAAAAAAAAAAAATGCCATTGATAATTTCATAGGGATTGCATTGAATCTGTAGATTGCTTTGGATAGTATATTCATTTTCAAAATACTGAGTCTTCCAATCCAACTCTTCTCTAAATGTTTTGTAGAATTCACCTGTGAAGACATCTGTTTCTGGACTTTTGTTCTGTGGGAGGTTTTTTTTTTTAATTGGTCTGTTCATATTTTCTATTCCTGGTTTAGTCTTCGGAGATTGTACATTTCCAGGAATTTCTCCATTTCTTCTGTGTTGTCCAATTTATTGGCATACAGTTATTTGCAGTAGTCTATTATCCTTTCTATTTTTGTGGTGTCAGTTGTAATGTCTCCTTTTTCATTTCTGATTTTATTGATTTGGGCCCTCTTTTTTTCTTGATGAGTCTGGATAAAGTATGTCAATTTTGTTTAGCTTTTTAAAAAAACTCTTAATTTCATTGATCTTTTTAATTTTTTGTCTCTATTTCATTTATTTCTGCTCTGATCTCTACCATGTCTTTCCTTCTACTAACATTGGGGTTTATTTTTTCTAGCTCCTTTAGGTGTAAGGTTAGATTGTTTATTTCAGGTTTTTTGTTTCCTGAGGTAGGCTTGTATTGCTATAAACTTCCCTCTTAGAACTGCTTTTGTTGTTCCCATACAATTTTGGATTGTTGACGTTTGGTTTTGTTTTCATTTGTGTACAGGTATTTTTAAATTTTCTCTTTGATTTCTTCAGTGATCTATTGGTAGTGTAGTAGTATATTGTACAGCCTCCACATGTTAGTGTTTTTTTTTCTTATGGTTGATTTTTAGTCTAATGCTGTTGTGGTCAGAAAAGATGCTTCATAGAATTTCAATTTCCTTAAATTTACTGATGTTTGCTTTGTGTCCTAGCATGTGATCTATTCTGGAAAATGTTCCATGTACACTTGAAAAGAATGTATTTTGCTGTTTTGGGATAGGATGCTCTATATATATCTATTAAGTTCACCTGATCTAATGTGTCTTTTAAGGCCGGTGTTTCCTTATTTTCTGTCTAGATGATCTTTCCTTTGATATAATTGGGGTGTTAAAGTCCCCTACTACTATTGTGTTACTGCTGATTTCTCCCTTTGTGTCTGTTAATATTTCCTTTACGAATGCTTCTATGTTGGGTGCATATATATTTACAAATGTTATGTCTTCTTGGATTGATCCCTTGATCATTAGGTATTATGTAGTGTCCTTCTTTGCCTCTTATAACAGTCTTTATTTTAAAGTGTATTTTGCTACCCCCAGCTGTCTTTTGATTTCCAGTTGCATGGAATACCTTTTGCCATCCAACTTTCAGTCTGTGTGTGTCTTTAGAGCTGAAGTGAGTTTCTCGTAGGCAGTATATTTATAGGTCTTGATTATTGTATCCATTCAGCCACTCTGTCTTTTGATTGGAGCATTTAGTCCATTTACGTTTAAAATGACTATTGATGTATATGTTCTTATTGACATTTTGTTAATTGTTTTGGATTTGTTTTTGTAGGCCTTTCTTGTTCCTTTTGTCTTTTGTTTCTTGTGATTTTACTATCTTTAGTGTTATGTTTGGATTCATTTTTCTTTGTGTGTATCTATTATATAGATTTTTGATTTATGGTTACAGTGAGGTTCACATACAGCTAGCTAGCAGATAGATAGATTGTTTTAAGTTGCTGATCTCTTAATTTCACATGCATTTTAACAACCCTGCATTTGTACTCTCCTCCCCTCACAGTTACTGTGTTTGATATAATATTTTACATCTGATTGTTTTGTCTTTCCCTTAACTGCTTAATGTGGATATAGATTATTTTACTACTTTTATCTTTTAACCTTCCTACTAGCTTTATGAGTGAACGATTTCCTACCTTTACTATATGTTTGCCTCTACCAGTGAGCTTTTTCCGTTTGTAATTTCCATGTTTTCTTGTTGTGGTCTTTTCTTTTTCACTTAGAGGTTCCTTTAACATTTCTTGTAAAGCTGCTTCAGTCATCCTGAACTCTTTTAGCTTTTGCTTGTCATTAAAGCTTTTGATCTCCAACAAATCTGAACAAGAACCTTGCTGGGTAGATTATTCTTGTTTTAGGTTTTTCTCTCTCACTACTTTAAATATATCATGTCTCTCCCTTCTGGCCTTCAGAGGTTCTGCTGAAGAGTCAGCTCATAGCCTTATGGGAGTGCCCTCGTGTGTAACTTGCTGCTTCTCCCTTGCTGCCTTTAATGTTTGCCATTGTAATTAAAGAGAGAGAATATTAAATGTCTCTTGCTGTGTTCCTCTTTGGGTTAATCCTGTATGAGACTATCTGAGCTTTGTGGACTTGGATATCTATTTCCTTTCCCAAATGAGGGAAGTTTCTAGCCATTATGTCTTTAAGTATGTGCTCAGTCTCTTTCTCTCTGGACCCCCTGTAATGTGAATATTAGTGAACTTAAGTTGTCCCAGAGGTCTCTTAAACCATCTTCATATCTTTTCATTCTTTTTTCTGTTCAGTTTCAGTGATTTCCACTACTGTCTTCCAGCTCACTGATCCACTCCTTTGTATCATTTGGTCTACTGTTGATTTCTTCTAGTGTGTTTTTCATTTCAGTTATAGTATTCTTCATCTGTTTTGGTTTTCTTTATATATGCTCTTTGTTAGAAACATCTAATCTCTGTCTCTGTGCATCCATTCTTCTCCCAAGTTCTTTGATCATCTTTACAATCATGACCCTGAACTCTTTCTTGGGTAGATTGCCTATCTACTTCACTTAGTTCTCCTGGAGTTTTATCTTGTTCCTTTGTTTGCAACATACTCATCTGTTGCCTCATTTTGCCTAATTTGTTCTTTACATTTCCCAGCCTAGGAGAAGTGGCCTTTTGTAAGAGATGTCCTATGCACCTGAGCAGTGCACTCCCCTCTTGCCACCAGAGCTATATGTGCTAGGGGTTCCTAGAGAGCTGTGTGGGGCTTTCTGTCTTGGTTGGCTGACTGTGTGGTCAGTCTGGTAGGCTTGGTTGGCCCCTAGCCTGGTTGGTTGCCAGGTCCTACCTTTTGTGGAGGCTGCCAGCTGCTGGTTGGCAGGACTGGGTCATGAGGTGGCTGACTGTGGAACCCCACAGGTTCTCTAGGCTAATGCTGGGTTACTGGTGGGCAGAGTCAGGGTCCAGGAGACCCCAGGGCTGTTGTCCACCCACTGCATGTGAAGCTGGGTCCTGGGGTCTGGTTGCAGGTCCCAGGGGTCCCAGAACTGGGGTCAAATAGCTGATGAGTGGGGCCAGTTCCTGACACAATTGGCTCTGGGACCTGGGGTGTTTTGAAGCTTGTGTTGGCCTGCTGGGTCTGCAAGCTGCAGGGCTAGTTTTCTTGCAGCTGGTGTCTGTGCCCTAGAGAGTGGGTCCTGGGGGGCCTCGGGTAGTGCCTGCACACTGGCATGCGGGGCTGGGTCCTGGGCCCTCTCATGGACAGGGCCACATCCAGAGGCAGCTGTGGGCTCAGAGGGTCTTAAGGCAGCCTGTCCCACTGGTGGGTGGGACTGTGGTCCACACCCAGTTAGTTGCTGGATCTTGGGACCAGTAAGCTAGAGGGAGGATTCCAAGATGGCACTTGCTAGCACCAGTGTCCACATGGTAGAAGGAGCTCCCAAAGATGGCTACCATCAGTGTCTATGTTTCCAGGATGAGCTGCAGTTGTTTCTTTCCTCAAGGAGACTTTCCAAGATCAGCAGGCTCCTATCAAATTACTGCTTCTCCCTGGGTCCTGGAGTGTGTGATATTTTGTGCACACCCTTTAAGAGTGAAGTCTCTCATTTCCTACAGACTCTGGGACTCCCTGAAAGTAAGCACTGCTGGCCTTCAAACCCACATGCTCTAGGTGCTCATCTTCGTGGTGTAGAATCCCTGGGCTGGAGAGTCCAATATGGAGCTCGGACCTCTCACTCCTTTGGGAGAACCGCTGCAATTGTAATCATTCTCCCTTAGCTTGGTGCTTTGTGACCACCTAGAGGGGTGGGATAGGGATGGTGGGAGGGAAACTGCAAGAGAGAGGGGATATATGTGTACATATAGCTGATTCACTTTGTTATACAGCAAAACTAACACATTGTAAAGCATTGTAAAGCAACTGTACCTAAAGATATTAAAAAGAATTGTAATTATTCTCCCATTTGTGGGTTGCCAACCCATATGTAGGGGACTTGACTATATTGCGACTCTGCCCCCTCCTAACTGTTGTGGTTCCTTCTTTATCTCTTTAGTTATAGAAGACCTTTTAGGTAGGTTCTTCTTTTTCATTGATGGTTGTTCTGCAGATAGCTATGATTTTGGTGTGCCTGTGAGAGGAGGTGAGCTCAGGGTTTTTTTACTCCACCATCTTGACTGCTTCCCTCACCTGAATCATTTCCAAAGTCCTATCCTCTGGCTTGCTAATTCTCTTCCATGCGATCTGCTCTATTTCCAATGTTTTTAATGCAGCCTTCATCTCATTTCCTGTGTGAGTTCCTCAGGTCCAGAATTTGTTTGGTTCTTTAGAACTTCATTCTCTTGGTAAAGTATTCCTTCTGTTCATTAATTTCATTCCTCAGTTCACTGAAAGTTCGTTGAATTTCTTCATGACAACTCTTTTGAATTCTTTATAAGGTAGATCACAGTATTCTGTGTCTTTATTTTTACTTTTGCCATATTACGACGAGTTTTTCATAGTGTTTGATGAAATGTGCCTCTGCACATTTTCATTTGAAGTAACAAATACCTTTCTTACTTAGGTAAGGCTTTGTTTGCTTTGATTCTAATAAACAGGTTGGCAATAAGAAGCCTTTCTTTAGCTTTCCAGAAGGTGGCAATAGAGCACAAGTTTGACTTACTGGAGCTAAGTTGGGAGCATGTGCATAAAAAAGCTGGTGTTAAAAAAAGAACAAAGGCTGGTGACAGACTGGGGGGTTGGGGGGTATATAATAAACACTTGGAGCTTTGAGTATACCCATGGCCTGGTAGGGGGATCTTCCACTGGGGGAGCTCCAGCAGTGCGTAGGGGGACTTCTTGATGGAATTCCAGGACACATGGCAGGAAACCCATACCTTCGGTTGTCTTTGGCTGCCTTCTTTCCTTTCCATCCTCCTGGTTACAGAGGTCTCTCTTCAGGACTCAGGTGTTGCTACAGAACAATAGGGCCCTCCAGCTGCCACCCACATTGCCAGGCAGACTGTCACCCCTTTCACTTTCCACCTCCTCTGCCAGAGAGACTGTTGCCACCACCACTGCAACTCCCTTGACTCTGTGGTCTTCTCCAAGATCCAACCCATCCACTTTCAGATGCACAAGTGGATGCATCTCTTGCGTGTCTTGGTGTGTGTGCAGAGGCACTTTCTGTTACAGATGTCTAATAGTTGAAGGGGAGAGAAAAAAAGTAACAACTCTTGCCACCATGATACTGCCCTCACTCCCAGCCTCACTCTTGTGACCAGCTGCCAACATTGCATTGTGCCCTTGAGCACATCCTTTCCTTGTATGTAATTAACACCAGATGGAAATCAAATCTATTCAGAAACCATTTTTACTCATTGGAGTTAATGAGCTAAAGGAACAATATCAGTACTGTTGACAACTGCAAGTCCCCCACAAGCTGCAGTCCTGGAAGTCAGGTGGAGAAAGTGTTTCAAGGAGGAAGGAGAGATCAGCTGTCAAATCACGCTTGATGCATCATGTAGGATGAAGACTGAGAAATGACCACTGGATTTAACAATGTGGAGGTCATTAGTGGTCTTAAGCAAGTTTGCTGAAATGGTAAGGGAAAGAAGCCTAATAAAGGAGTTCAAGAGAATAGGAGGAAAAAAAATCAGAGTCAGTGAATATACTATTTCAAGGAGTATCACCATAAAGGGAAGCAAAGCATGTAATAGCTGGAGAGAAAGTGGAATTAAGATGATGTTTTTAACCTTTTCCATGTATATTTTCAAGCATACACAAGAACAGAGGGAAAAGTAAAATGGACCTATTGGTACATGTACTCGTTTCCCAGTTTCAATAGCTATTGATATTTTGACAATCTTGTTTCAGCTACAACTTTCTGATTGGAGTATTTTAAAGAATCATTGTTTCACCTCTGATAACTTTCGTATATATTGTTTTTAGATGAGAACTTAAAATTATAATCACAGTGACAATATTAACAGTAGTGCCTTAATGGCATAACTCATCTGTGTTTATCTTTTTCCAATAGAAAAGAGAATTTTTTTACGGGAAAAATAACAGCATGTGTGATGGGACTGAGCCAAGAGATGGAAGGAACGAGATGCAGGAACAAGAGGAGATGGGCCCTTATGCCCGGATGGAGGAGTGGCCTCCCTGGTTAGAGTAGAGAAGGCCGAGTGTGCACACAGATGCACAGCATGGGGGAGATGTGGTGGAGAGAGCATGTGGTGGTTCTATTCAGATGCTTCCATTGTCTCAGTGAAATAAGAAGCAAGATCCTTATCCAGAGTAAGGATGGAAGAGAAGGTGTTGGAGGTTTCAGGAGGAGAAAGTGTGTGATAGCAGGAGCTGAGCACTACTTACCCAGAATGGGATACTTAAGATCATCCCTCTTCCTTTGCAGGAGAAGGCAGGCAAGTCACTTTGCTTGGCCACCATTAAAAAACAGTACAAAGGAAGCATCTGAAGTAACTGGTATAGAAGCAAAACTTGATCATTTCCAGGTTCAGGAATTTATCTTTATATCCAAAGCAATCTGAATGCCAAGTCAGTGGACATTCTAGTTCTGAAGACTCAGTGTTAATGAGTGGTCCATTTCAAGGCCCAATGTGGTAGTCACTGTAGAAGTGAAAGAAGTCTGAGCCAGAAAGAGAAACTGCTGTTGTCCCCACCTTCTGCTTTCTGATTTGAAACTCTGCATTATCAATTGGGAATTTAAAAATAATTCAAAGTACAGTATGATCTAAGCTCTCCTCTCTGTATATTCACTCCTGCCTGCTTTCACAGCTATTTATACTAATTAACATTTATTCATTATTCACTCTATGCTTTGTACTCATTTGAGGAAACAGACTTTGACAGGTTGAGTGACTTGCCCAAAGACACATTATAGGCAAGGGGCCAGTTCTTGAACCAAGGTCATATGACTTCCAAGACCTCTATCCCAGCCACAATACTGCACCCACCTGGCTATCACTCAGAGTTTCCCCCACAGCCATTAACACAATGACGTGCTGAAAAGCAAACTAAGACGACTGGCTGGCCCCCTGACCCTGCCTGGTCTAATCTCAGCTCTGCCACTTTTTAATTGAATGACAGTGGACAAATTATGTAGCCTTTTGTAACATCTGTTACCTCATTAGTGCACTCATTAGTACAGAAAAATACCTATTAATAGATTTACAACATAAGGTTGTTTTGAAGATTGAATTATATGAAACATATAAGGTACTTAGAGCCTGCCACATAACACGTACTAACTAAATGTTACCTAAAAAATATTGTTCTTACCACTCATCAGCTTTGGCCAAGTGACTTCACATCTCTAAATATCATGTTCCACTTCCCTGATTTGCTTTGATAGAGTTCTGGGAATCACTGAACCATGTAAGGTATACCTTGGGGGACAATGTTCCTGGTTTTGCCCTATTAGGGAAAATTGAGCGTTCTTATTTATCATTCTTTCTCTGACCATACCACAAAACTCCTTTCTCCTTTTCTTGCAGTGACTGCATTTGTTCTGGGAAGCTGTTACATGCTATCTGCCTTTTATGTATTTGGGACAACAGTACAGAGACTTTTTATATTTTTGTTAATGCTAATTTCCCACAGAAAAACTGTAAAAACAGGCCACACAAAAATGATAAAAACAAAAAAAAATTGTATTTTTAGGGTGAGAAATAAATAATATTTAGTTCTCCAGAGATTAAAAACCTAAAAGACAAGTTCATTAGCATACCATTCTGCCCAGTAATCAGACAAGCAGGGAATAGAAGGGCTTTGGGTTCAGGGGTGAGGGGGTTTGTCTAAAGTCAGTTGTTCTTCTACAATGAGGTATCACCTCACACCAGGCAGTATGGCCATCATTAAAAAGTCTACAGAGGGCTTCCCTGGTGGTGCAGTGGTTGGGGGTCCGCCTGCCGATGCAGGGGACATGGGTTCGTGCCCCGGTCCAGGAGGATCCCACATGCTGCGGAGTGGCTGGGCCCGTGAGCCATGGCCACTGAGCCTGTGCTCCGTCCGTAACGGGAGAGGCCACAGCAGTGAGAGGCCCGCGTACCGCAAAAAAAAAAAACCAAAAAAAAAAAAAAAAGTCTACAGATAGCAAATGCTGGAGAAGATGTGGAGAAAGGGAACCCTCCTACACTATTGGTGTGAAAGTAAATTGGTGCAGCCACTATGGAGAACAGTATGCAGGTTCCTCAGAAAACTAAAAATAGACTTGCCATATGATCCTGCAATCCCACTCCTTGGCATATACCCAAAGAAAACGCTAATTCAATAAGATACATGCAACCCTGTGTTCATTGCAGCACTATTTACAATAGCCAAGACATGGAAGCCAACTAAATGTCCACTGACAGAGGAATGGCTAAAGAACATGTGGCACATATATACAATGGAATATTACTCAGCCATAAAAAAATGCCATTTGCAGCAACAAGGGTGAACCTAGAGATTATACTAAGTGAAGTCAGAAAGAGAAATACCATGTGATATCACTTATATGTGGAATCTCAAATACGACACAAATGAACTTTCCTACAAAATGGAAATAAACTCACGCCAAGACACATAGTAATCAAATTGGCAAAACTTAAAGACAAAGAAAAATTATTGAAAACAACAAGGGAAAAATGACAAATAATACACACGGGAAATCCCATAAGGTTAACAGCTGATTTCTCATCAGAAACTCTACAAGCCAGAAGGGAGTGGCATGATATACTTAAAGGGAAAAACCTACAACCAAGATTACTCTACCCAGCAAGGATCTCATTCAGATTCCATGGAGAAATGAAAAGCTTTACAGACAGGCAAAAGCTAAGAGAATTCAGCACCACCAAACCAGCTCTACAACAAACGCTAAAGGAACTTCTCTAAGTGGGAAACACAAGAGAAGAAAAGGACCTGCGAAAACAAACCCAGAACAATTAAGAAAATGGTCACAGGAACATACATATCTATAATTACCTTAAACGTGAATGGATTAAATGCTCCAACCAAAAGACAGAGGCTTGCTGAATGTATACAAAAACAAGACCCATATATACGCTGTCTACCAGAGACCCATTTCAGACCTAGGGACACATACAGACTGAGAGTGAGGGGATGGAAAAAGATATTCCACGCAAATGGAAAGCAAAAGAAAGCTGGAGTAGCTATACTCATATCAGACAAAACAGACTTTAAAATAAACACTATGAGAAGAGACAAAGAAGGACACTACATAATGATCAAGGGCTCAATCCAAGAAGAAGATATAATGCTCATAAATATACATGCACCCAACATAGGAACACCTCAATACATAAGCCAACTGCTAACACCTATAAAAGAAGAAATCGACAGTAACAATAATACTGGGGGACTGTAACACCTCACTTACACCAATGGACAGATCATCCAAAATGAAAATAAACAGAAGCTTTAAATGACACAATAGACCAGATAGATTTAACTGATATTTATAGGACATTCCATCCAAAAACAGCAGAATACACTTTCTTCTCAAGTGCACACGGAACATTCTCCAGGATAGATCACATCTTGGGTCACAAATCAAGCCTTGGAAAATTTAAGAATATTGAAATCATATCAAGCATCTTTTCTGACCACAACACTATGAGATTAGAAATGAATTACAGGGGAAAAAACGTAAAAAACACAAACACATGGAGGCTAAACAATACGTTACTAAACAACCAAGAGATCACTGAAGAAATCAAAAGGAAATCAAAAAATACCCAGAGACAAATGATAATGGAGACACGATGACCCAAAACCTATGGGATGCAGCAAAAGCAGTTCTAAGAGGGAAGTTTACAGCTGTACAAGCCTACCTCAAGAAAAATCTCAAGAATCTAACCTTACACCTAAAGGAACTAGAGAAACAACAAAAGAAACCCAAAGTTAGCAGAAGGAAAGAAATCAAAGATCAGAGCAGAAATAAATGAAATAGAAACAAAGAAAACAATAGCAAAGATCAATAAAACTAAAAGCTGGTTCTTTGAGAAGATAAACCATTAGCCAGACTCATCAAGAAAAAAACGGAGAAGACAAATCAACAGAATTACAAAAAAAAAAGAAGTAAAAACTGACACTAGAAATACAAAGGATCATGAGAGATTACTACAAGCAACTCTATGCCAATAAAATGGACAACTGGAAGAAATGGACAAATTCTTAGAAGTGCACAACCTTCCAAGACTGAACCAGGAAGAAATAGAAAATATGAACAGACCAAGCACTGAAACTGAAACTGTGATAAAAGAATCTTCCAACAAACAAAAGCCCAGGACCAGATGGCTTCACAGGCGAATTCTACCAAACATTTAGAGAAGAGCTAACATCTATCCTTCTCATTCTCTTCCAAAATATAGCAGAGGGAGGAACACTCCCAAACTCATTCTACGAGGCCACCATCACCCTGATACCAAAACCAAAGATACTACAAAAAAGAAAATTACAGACCAATATCACTGATGAATATAGATGCAAAAATCCTCAACAAAATACTAGCAAACAGAATCCAACAGCACATTAAAAGGATCATACACCATGATCAAGTGGGGTTTATCCCAGGAATGCAAGCATTCCTCAATATATGCAAATCAATCAATGTGATACACCATAATAACAAATTGAAGAATAAAAACCATATGATCATCTCAATAGATGCAGAGAAAGCTTTCAACAAAATTCAACACCCATTTATGATAAAAATCCTGCAGAAAGTAGCCATAGAGGGAACTTTCCTCAACATAGTAAAGGCCATATATGACAAACCCACAGCCAACATCGTCCTCAATGGTGAAAAACTGAAACCATTTCCACTAAGATCAGGAACAAGACAAGGTTACCCACTCTCACCACTATTATTCAATATAGTTTTGGAAGTCCTAGCCACAGCAATCAGAGAATAAAAGGAATCCAAATCAGAAAAGAAGTAAAGCTGTCACTGTTTGAGGATGACATGATCCTATGCACAGAGAATCCTAAAGATGCTACCAGAAAACTACTAGAGCTAATCAATGAATTTGGTAAAGTAGCAGGATACAAAATTAATGCACAGAAATCTCTAGCATTCCTATATACTAATGATGAAAAATCTGAAAGTGAAATTAAGAAAACACTCCCATTTACCACTGCAACAAAAAGAATAAAATATCTAGGGATAAACCTACCTAAGGAGACAAAAGACCTATATGCAGAAAGTTACAACACTGATGAAAGAAATTAAAGATGATACAAATAGACGGAGAGATATACCATGTTCTTGGATTGGAAGAATCAACATTGTGAAAATGACTGTACTACCCAAAGCAATCTACAGATTCAATGCAATCCCTATGAAAGTACCACTGGCATTTTTCACAGAACTATAAGAAAGAATTTCACAATTTGTATGGAAACACAAAAGACTCCGAATTGCCAGAGCAATCTGGAGAAAGAAAAACGGAGCTGGAGGACGCAGGCTCCCTGACTTCAGACTATACCACAAAGCTACAGTAATCAACACGGTATGGTACTGGCACAAAAACAGAAATATAGATCAGTGCAACAGGATAGAAAGCCCAGAGATAAACCCACGCACATGTGGTCACCTTATCTTTGATAAAGGAGGCAGAAATGTACAGTGGAGAAATGACAGCCTCTTCAGTAAGTGGTGCTGTGATAACTGGACAGGTATATGTAAAAGTATGAGATTAGATCAATCCCTAACACCATACACAAAAATAAGCTCAAAATGGATTAAAGAACTAAATGTAAGGCCAGACACTATAGAACTCTTAGAGGAAAACATAGGCAGAACACTCTGACATAAATTACAGCAAGATCCTTTTTGACCCACCTCCTAGAGAAATGGAAATAAAAACAAAAATAAACAAATGGGACCTAATGAAACTTCAAAGCTTTTGCACAACAAAGGAAACCATAAACAAGACCAAAAGATGACCCTCAGAATGGGAGAAAATATTTGCAATGAAGCAAGTAACAAAAGATTAATCTCCAAAATTTACAAGAAGCTCATGCAGCTCAATATCAAAAAACAAACAACCCAATCCAAACATGGGCAGAAGACCTAAATAGACATTTCTCCAAAGAAGATATACAGACTGCCAACAAACACATGAAAGAATGCTCAACATCACTAATCATTAGAGAAATGCAAATCAAAACTACAATGAGATATCTCACACTGGTCAGAATGGCCATCATCAAAAAATCTACAAACAGTAAATGCTGGAGAGGGTGTGGAGAAAAGGGAACCCTCTTGCACTGTTGGTGGGAATGTAAATTGATACAGCCACTATGGAGATTCCTTAAAGAACTAAAATTAGAATTACCATATGACCCAGCAATCCCACTACTTGGCATATATCCAGAGAAAACCATAATTCAAAAAGACACATGCACCCCAGTGTTCATGGCAGCACTATCTACAATAGCCAGGTCATGGAAGCAACCTAAATGCCCATAGACAGACGAATGGATAAAGAAGTTATGGAATATTACTCAGCCATGAAAAAGAACGAAATTGTGTCATTTGTAGTGACGTGGATGGATCTAGATACTATCATACAGAGTGACATAAGTCAGAAAGAGAAAAACAAATATCGTATATTAACGCATATATGTGGAACCTAGATAAATGGTACAGATGAACTGGTTTGCAGGGCAGAAATTGAGACACAAATGTAGAGAACAAATGTATGGACACAAGGGGGGAAAGTGGTGGGGTGGGGGTGGGGGTGTGATGAATTGGGAGACTGGGATTGACATGTATACACTGATGTGTGTAAAATGGATGACTAATAAGAAAATAAACATTAAAAATAAATAAATATATGTACATCATTAAGACTGCTGCTTTCATTATGTATTTTCCAATACCAAAATATAAAATAAAATGAAAACTGCAGAAAAAAAAAAAAAAACAACTATGGAATAATGCCAAGATCAGAAGCAGCAAAGGCATCAAAAGAGAGACTAGTGGGCTTCCCTGGTGGCACAGTGGTTAAGAATCTGCCTGCCAATGCAAGGGACCCGGGTTCCAGCCCTGGCCCAGGAAGAGCCCACATGTCACGGAGCAACTAAACCCGTGCGCCACAACCAGAAAAGCCACCGCAATGAGAAGCCTGTGCTCTGCAATAAAGAGTAGCCCCCACTCACCGCAACTAGAGAAAGCCCGCGTGCAGCAATGGATACCCAATGCAGCGAAAAATAAAGAAGAAAGATTCTTTAAAATATATATATAAAGAGGGAGTAGTGCCTGAAAGTTGGCTGGGCATTAAATAAGGAGTGAAGCACCAGGGCCAGTTTCAAACCCCCAGACATCTGACTCTAGCTTATTCTCCAGTGGATAAAAGCTTAATTACAGTTTCCTGAAATTAGAGTTCTGGCAAGGGAGCCACCACAGTTAGAACTGAAGCCAGAGAAGCAGCAGAACTGAGGTCACAATACACCTGGGAACCTAGGTGTGTAGGCAGGCTATCTGGACCCCTGGCGTGGTTTCTCTTCTCAACCCCACCCTCCAAAAAACCTAAGGCTGACATAAGGTAGAGTTTCCTGGCCCCCACAATCCCCTAAGGTGGAGTTTCCAGAGCCCCTTCATTCACCAAGGAGGAATTTCCTGGGGCCCCGCACTCTCCTAAATTTGACTTTCCTGGGCCCACACAATCATCTTAACTACAGTTTACTGGGCTCTCACATCACCTAAGGTGGAGAGTATCCTGACTCCATCAACACTGAAAAAAATAGAGAAACCTCAGATAGAGTCAGGAAACCAGAAGGGGGAACTCTCATGTCCTGTGATGATAACAGAGCCCAACAGGAAGAAGACTTCTTTCCTGGCAAGGACTCAGCCAATGAAAAGCCATGGACTCTGTTTACTCTCGTCCTCCCAACTTCCTTTTCTCCTCTGTAAGAGCTCTCCTTGCCTTGCTGTGTGGGGACATGCAAGTAGTTCCACATAGTTGCACACCCTGAATTTTAATTTTGTGCAGATCCCGAATAAACCTATTCTTTTGCTGAAGAAATAACTGACAGTCTGTTTTAGTTCAACATCACCAAAAGGTAGTTTGGAGTGGAATTTCATGAGCCCCCTACAATCACTAAGGTAGAATTTCCTAGTCCCCTCACAATAAGCCAGATTTCCTGGGCCTGCACAATTACCATATAGAGTTTCCTGGGCCCCCACAATCACCTAAGGTAGATTTTCCTGGAAACAAATTCATCTAAAGTAAGTTTTCAGTCCCTCAGAATCACATACGGAAAAATTTCCTGCCCCGCCCCAATACTAACCTAATGTAGATTTTCTTCACCCTCACTCTCATAAGGTAAGAGTTTCCTAGGCCCCAAAATTCATCTAATATAGAGTTTCCAGGGCCCCCAGTATCACCTAAGGTAGATTTTCCTGGGACCCCAAATCACGAAGGGTTAGATTCCTATTCCCCACAACAAACTATGGTACTTTCCTAGATCCAAATTACCTAACATACAGTTCTTAAGACCCCTACAATTGATCAGCTAAGATACATTTTCGTAGGCAACAATTACTAAGGTAGAATTTCCCCACAATCATTTAAGGATGAATTTCCTGCCACCCCGTGATTACCTAAGCTTGATGATTTCCTGGACCAAAACAGTCATCTAAGCTTCCTGGAACCCCACAATCACCTGAGCTAGAGTTTCTTAGACCCCAAATCACCTAAGCTTGACTTTCCTGGACCCCCCCCAAATTCACCTAAGATAGTTTCCTGGGCCCCCGCAATCATTTAAGGTAAAATTAGTTTACTAGGCCCCCCAAATCACCTAACGTGGAGTTTCCTGGCCACAGAAGACCTTAAGATAGAATTTTCTGGGGACCTAAAAGCATTAAGGTATAGTTTCCAGGCCCCCACAATCACCTAAAGTAGAGTTTGGGCCACAGTCATCTATTGTAGTATGTCCTGGGTACCTACCATAACCTAAGGTAGAGTTCCCTAGCCCCCACAATGAACTAAGATAGTTTCTTGCACCCACAATCATGTAGGGTAGTTTCCTTGGCCTTCACAATCCACTAAGGTAATTTCTAGGGCCTCCACAGTCACCTTAGGGAAACTTCCTGGGCCCACATAACCTAAAGTAGTAGGTGATTTGGGCTCCTGAGAATCACATAAGGAAGATTCTCCCAGTCCCCCACAATCGCCTTAGACTTTCTTTGACACTCTCGCCCGCACAATCACCTAACAGTTTCCTGGGCACCAAAACAACCATAGGTAGTTTCCCAGGCCTCAAAACCCACAAAGTGTACAGTCCTTGGCCCCCTAAGTCACCTAAAGTAGAACTTCCTTGGGCCCTAAATTCAGTATATTTCCTTGGCCCCCACAATGAAATGACAGAGTTTTCTGGGAACCAGCAAATAACTGAGGTAGAGATTCCTGAGAACTCACAATCACCTAAGAAAGAGTTTCCTGGAACCCCACTAACACCTAAGATAGGTTTTCTGGTCTTCCGAAATCACCTAAATTAGATTTTGCTGAGGTACCACATTTCCCTAAGGTAGTTTCCTGGGCCCCCAAAATCACATAAACTAGAGTTTACTGGCGCCCACAATCACATAAAGTAGATTTCCCTGGGCCCACACAATCGTCTAAGCTAGTTTCCTGGGCATCCATAGTCACTAAACTAGAGTTTCCAGGGTTCCCCCAAATTACCTAAGGTAGAGTTCCATGGGCCCCCAACATTCACAGAAGCTAGAGTTTCCTGGGCCCCCAATTTTTTTAAGTTTCAAGTGCCCCCACAATCACCTATGGTAGAGTTCCTGGGACTTAACAATCAACTAAGAGTTTATTGTAAAATAGGCTTCCTGGCCCCCCACAATCACCTAAGGAAGAGTTTCCAGCCTTCCACCATCACCTGAGCTAGAGTCTCCAGGACCCCCACAATGACCTAAGCTAGAGTTTCCCCAACAATAACCTTAGGTAGATTTTCCTGGGCTCATGTCACCTAAAGTAATAGTTTTGGGCCCCCCAGAATCACATAAGGAGAAACTTCCAGGCTCCCACAGCTACCAAAGGTAGAGTTTCTTCAATTCCCACAATCCCCTAACACAGAGTTTGCTGGATCCCCAAAATATCCTAAGGTAGAGTTTCGTAGGCCTCAAAAATCACATAAGGTACAGTTTCATGGGCCCCTCTATCACCTGAAGTAGAGTTTCCTAGGGCCCAAGATTTACTAAGGTAGAGTTTCCTGGGTCCCACAATGAAATGAGGTAGAGTTCTGGGCACCTACAGTCACCTAACCTCAAGTTTCCTGGTACCCAACAGTTACCTAAAGGTATTATTGCCTGGGCAGCAATAACTACCTAAAGCAGAGTTTCCTGAGGCCCACAATCACCTAAAGGTTAATTTCCTGGGTCCACAATCACCAAAAATAGATTTCCTTGACCCCCAACAGCTTAAAGTAATAGTTTTAGGTCCTCCACAGTCTCATAAGGACGATTCACTGCCCCCCCAACTTCAATCACCCAAGCTAGAGTTTCCTGGGTCCCCACAATCACCTAAGTTACAGTTTACAGCGTCTCCACAATCTTCTAAGGTAGAATTTCCTGGGCTCCCACGATTATCTAAGGTAGATTTTCCTGGTCCCTCAATCAACTTAGGAAGAATTTCCTAGCCTCCTGTATCGCCTAAACTAGAGTTTCCCTATCCCCCACCATCATCTAAGATAGAATTTCCGGGCCACCCACAATCCCCAAAGCCAGAGTGTCCCATGCCCCCACAATCACCTAATTTAGAGTTCTTAGCCACCCCCATAATCATCTGAGGTACAGTTTCATAGGCCCCCAACATTCACCAATGGAGATCCCCTGGGGCACTAGAAACACCTAAGCCAATGTTTTGAGCGTTGCCCAGTAACCTAAGGCAGTGCTGCATGAGGCCTCACTCATTTGAAATAAATTTCCTAGGATTACCTCACCTAAAGTAATCGTTTGTTTTTTCTTTTTAAAGTAACAGTTTTTGACCACCAAAATCAAATAAGGAAGAATCAAATTAATTGTAACAGAGTGTGTTGGGACAAACGTTCACCTAAGCAAGTTTCCTGGACCCACAAATACCTAAGACAGAGTTTCCTGCTCCTCCCCCACCCCCCACTCCCCCACCAAGGGAGACTTCTTGGGACACAGCATGACTTAAGTTAGATTTTTTTCTAGGCCCTCAAAATCACCTAAGGTGGAGTTTTTTGGGTCTCCACAATCTCCTGCTGTCGAGTTTCTTGGGCCACCACCGTCTCCTAAGGTAGAGTTTCCCAAGCTCATACACACCTGATATCAAGTATTGGGGAACCCCACAAACACAAAAGATAGACTTTCTCTGGCCAACAATCCCCTCTATAGATATTCCTGGATTCCCACAATCAACTAAAGTCCAATCTTCAGCGTGCCCACAATCACCAAGGAAGAGTTTCCTGGGACCCCACTGCCACCTAAGGTTGAGTTTATGGGTCCCAAAATCATTTAGGTTGAAATTCCCAAGTGCCCACAATCACCTAAGGAATAGTTTCCTAGGTCCCCGTCATATAAGGTAGATTTTCCCAGGCCCCCACTATCTTCTAAGGGTGATTTCATGGACCCCTCACAATCAGGTAAGGTAGTGCCCTCACAAACAACAAGGTAGATTTTCCTAGCTCTTGCATGATCCAGCCAACTAAGGTAAACCATTCTGGGCCCCCACAATGAACTAAGGTTGACTTTTCTGGGACCACACAATCACCAAAGGTAAGAGATTCCTAGCCTCACCACCACACACCTCCCAAAAACATCACATAAGGCTGACTTTCCAGGTGACTTGAGACACATCACCTAAGGCTGAGATTCA
Organism: Monodon monoceros; assembly: GCF_005190385.1. Classification (NCBI taxonomy): domain Eukaryota; kingdom Metazoa; phylum Chordata; class Mammalia; order Artiodactyla; family Monodontidae; genus Monodon; species Monodon monoceros. The sequence goes on along the minus strand of NW_021703778.1, from coordinate 56,015,996 downwards.
TAGGGCCTTACAATCTCCTAAGGGGGACTTCCCTAAGCCCCCACAATCACCTAAGGCAAGTTTCCGAGGGGTCACCGTCAACTAAGGCAGACAATCCTGGCACCCCACGACCGACTATGACAGATTATCCTGGCTCCCACAGTCACTTCAGGATCAGGTGATTACCTAAGGGTGAACTTCCTGTACCCCGCATTCACATAAGGTAGAGATTCCTGGGCCCCCGTCATCGCCTGTGGTAGGTTTTCCTGGCCCCCTCATAATTAACTAAGGCAGACATCCTGGCCTCCCACAATCACCTAAGATCCATATGCATGGTCCTCCACAAACACCTAAGGTAGAGTTTCCTGAGCCCTCACAATCACCTAACATAGACTTTCCCAAGGCCCCTGGGATCACCTACGGTAGAACACCTCAGGTCCCAAAATACCTAAGGTTCAATAATCTGGGCCCCCCACAATCAAGTAAGGTCAAGTTTCATGGGTCTCACAGTCACCTACGGTCGAGTTTCCTGGGCCACCCCCGTCACCTAAGGTATAATTTCCTGGGCCCCCACGGTCAACTAATAGGCAGAGGTCCCTGGCCCACAATCAACTAATGCGCAGTTTCCTGGGAACACGCAACCACCTTAGGCGACTGTGAGGTCAGCAACCTCTATGACAGTGATTGTGGTTCCCCGATAACTCTACCTTAGGTGGTTGCGTGTTCCCAGCGCCCCTAGAAGCAGTAAGGTGGAGTTCCTTGGGCACCCACAGACATGCAAGCTGCGGTTCCCTGGCCCCCGTAATCACCTAAGGGAGTTTCATGGGCCTTCACAAACAACTAACCTAGAGATTTCTGGGACCGCATAATCACCTGAGGGGAGATTCCTGACCCCGTACAATCACCTAAGCTAGAGCATCCTGGGACCCAACATGCGCCTAAGGTAGACTCTCCTGGACCCACAATCACCTAAGGTAGAGGTTTCTAGGCCCCCACAATCACCTAAGCCAGCGTTTCAAGGGTCCCCAAATCTCCTAAGGTAGGGTGTTCTGGGACCCCACAATCATCTAAACTAGTGACTCCTAGGCCCCCCAAATCAACTAAGATTATTTCCTGAGCCTCTACAAACACATATGGTAGAATGTCCAGGCGCCCCCATAATTACGTAAGATATAGTTTCCTGGGCACCCACAATCACCTAGGATTTGTTTCCTGGGCCTCCAAAATCCCCTAAGTTAGAGAGAGGGGTCTCGAAAAATCACCTAATGGAGAGTTTCCTGGCACCCCACAAACACATACTAGTTTCCTGGGCTCCGACAGTCACCTAAGGTGTTATTTCCCGGGTCCCCTCAATCACCTAAGATCGAGTTTCTCACTCCCCAGATCACCTAAGTTAGAGTTCCCTGTGCTCCCAACATTACCTAATGTAGAGTTCCTTGGGACCACACAGTCCCCTAAGGCTGGGTTTCCTGAAACCCCACAATCCCCTCAGGTAGCGTTTAGGCCATGATCACCCACTCTAGAACTGCTGAAGCCCACGACACCTAACGTAGAGTTTTCCAAGCCCCCGCAATCACCTAAGGTGGAGTATCCTGGCCCCATAATCAACACAGCTAGATTTTCCTTGTGAACCCACAATCACCTACATAGAATTTCCTCAGCTACCCTCATCACGTAAGGTATAGTTTCGTGAACCCCCCAACACCTAGGTCAAGTTTCCAGGGCCTCGTAATGCCCTTTATAAAGGTAGATTTCTTTAGGCCCCCACCATTGCTTACACAGAATTTCCAGGCACCCAGATCACCTAGGTAGAGTTTCTTGGGCCCCCAACTTCACCACAGCTAGATTTTCCTGAGGCCACAATCACCGAAAGTAAGAAGCTTTCAACCCCACAGAATTACTTAAGGAAGACTATCCTGGTCCCCCACAATCACTGAACACAGAATTTCGTGGCCCCCCGCACTCCCATAGGGTAGAGTTTCTTGGGCACCAACAAGCACCTAAGCTAGAGTTTTCTGGCCCCAGTCACCTAAGTTAGACCTTTCTTGGTACAACCCCCCAATCAACTAAGGTAAATTCCCTGTGTCCCTCAGTGGACTCAGGTAGGGTTCCTGGGCCACCCAAATAACCTGAGTTAGAGTTACCCAAACTACCACGATCACCTACGGTCGAGTTTTCAGAGACCCCATAATCACATACACTAGAGCTTCCTGGGCGCCACAATCACAGTAGATTTTCTAGGGTCCCCACAGTCACCTAAGGCACAATTACCTTGGGCCAACGATCGCCCAAGGTAGAGTTTCCTTGGTCCACAACCACCGATCATCGGAACTAGAGTTTCCTAGGCCCACAGTCATTGAAGGTAAGTATTCCTAGTCCCAGCAAAATCACCTAAGGCAAGAGTCTCCTGAGCCCACAATCACCTAAGGTAAAGTTTCCTGGGACCACTTCCGCCCGAGGTAGAGTTTCCTGGGCCCCCAACGCCTTAGGGAGAGTCTCCTGGGCCCTCGCTATCACCTGTGGTACTTACCTGGCCCAATTGCCTAGCTAGAGATTCCTTTCAGTTAGAGATTCCTAGGCTCACAGGCACCTAAGGTAGAGTTTTTGGCCCACCACGTCCATCTCGGTAAAGTTTGGGTCACAGTCACCTACTTTAGAGTTCACTGGGCTCCCACAATCCCCTAAGGCTGAATTTTCTGGACCCCCTACCATCAATTCTAAGGTAGAAATTTGGGACCCCACAATGAACTAAAATAGATTTTCTGGAGTACCCACAATCACGTAAGCTAGAGTTTCCTTCTGCCCACCCCCGCCAGGGGAGAGCTCCTGGGACACAGCATCACTTAAATTAGATTTTATTCTAGCCCGTCAAAATCAACTAAGGTGGAGTTTCCTAGGTCACTACCGTCAATTATGGTATAGTTTGCTTCTACGACACTCACCTAGGTACCATCCCCTCGAGCCCACATTCACCTGAAGCCATCGTTCCTGGACACACAGTCACCTAACGAATAGTTTCGTGCCCACAGTCACCTAAGCGAGAGACTTCTGGACCCCACAATCACTTATGGTACAAGTTTCCGGGCCATCAAAGTCACTTAAGGTACACTTTGCTGGGTCCCCACAGTGACATAAGCTACCACCTCTGCATCCGCAATCACCAAAGCTAGACTTTCCTGAGACCAAAAGCACCGAACATAGAGGCTCCTGGACCCCCCAAACCACCTAATCTAGAGATTCCAGGGTGCCACAGTCACCTCCAGTAGGGTTTTCTGAGCCCCCCACTATCACCTAAGGTAGAATTCCTGACCCCCCATAATCACCTAACATAGGGTATCACGAGCCCCCAAGAATCACATAAGCTAGGTTTCTGGGCCTCCTAAATAATGTAAAGTAAGATTTCCTGGGGCACCAAAACCACTCTTATACTTCCATGGCCCCCACGGGGAACTAAGGTAGAATGTCCTGCTCCTATAATCCCCTAAGCTCGAGTTTCCTGGGCCCACAGTAACCTAAGATAGTTTACTGGGTGGCCACAATCTCCTAAGCTCGAGTGTTTAAGACCCACAAGTCACCAAGGACAGCATTTCCTATACATAGAATCATCTAAGGAAGAGATTTATGGCCCACTACAATCACATAACGTACAGTTTGGGGCCACTACTATAGCATTTCCTGGGTAGAATTTCTTGTTGACAATCATCTAAGGTAGCCTTCCTGGGCCTACAGAGTTACATAAGGCAGAATTTCAAGAGGCCGCAATCACCTAAGATGTGTATTCTTGGGTGTACAATCACCTAAATAATTGGTTTTGGCCCCCACAATCACATAGGGAAGAATATCGAAGCACCCCACAATGAATGAAGACAGGGCAAGCTAAGAAGCACAATCACCTGAGCTAGTGTTTCTTGGGCCCCCACAATCACTTAAGAGTTTCTGGGCTTCCAATCATGTAGAGTTTCCTGGGCCCCCAAATTCGACTAAGGTAGAATTTGATGCCCTCCCTAAAATCATCTACGTTACTCTCTCCTGGCTCCCCAACCATCTAAGGTCGAGTGTTG
>NW_021703778.1:55978261-56011856 GCF_005190385.1 Monodon monoceros | reverse complement strand
GCGCCCCTAGAAGCAGTAAGGTGGAGTTCCTTGGGCACCCACAGACATGCAAGCTGCGGTTCCCTGGCCCCCGTAATCACCTAAGGGAGTTTCATGGGCCTTCACAAACAACTAACCTAGAGATTTCTGGGACCGCATAATCACCTGAGGGGAGATTCCTGACCCCGTACAATCACCTAAGCTAGAGCATCCTGGGACCCAACATGCGCCTAAGGTAGACTCTCCTGGACCCACAATCACCTAAGGTAGAGGTTTCTAGGCCCCCACAATCACCTAAGCCAGCGTTTCAAGGGTCCCCAAATCTCCTAAGGTAGGGTGTTCTGGGACCCCACAATCATCTAAACTAGTGACTCCTAGGCCCCCCAAATCAACTAAGATTATTTCCTGAGCCTCTACAAACACATATGGTAGAATGTCCAGGCGCCCCCATAATTACGTAAGATATAGTTTCCTGGGCACCCACAATCACCTAGGATTTGTTTCCTGGGCCTCCAAAATCCCCTAAGTTAGAGAGAGGGGTCTCGAAAAATCACCTAATGGAGAGTTTCCTGGCACCCCACAAACACATACTAGTTTCCTGGGCTCCGACAGTCACCTAAGGTGTTATTTCCCGGGTCCCCTCAATCACCTAAGATCGAGTTTCTCACTCCCCAGATCACCTAAGTTAGAGTTCCCTGTGCTCCCAACATTACCTAATGTAGAGTTCCTTGGGACCACACAGTCCCCTAAGGCTGGGTTTCCTGAAACCCCACAATCACCTCAGGTAGCGTTTAGGCCATGATCACCCACTCTAGAACTGCTGAAGCCCACGACACCTAACGTAGAGTTTTCCAAGCCCCCGCAATCACCTAAGGTGGAGTATCCTGGCCCCATAATCAACACAGCTAGATTTTCCTTGTGAACCCACAATCACCTACATAGAATTTCCTCAGCTACCCTCATCACGTAAGGTATAGTTTCGTGAACCCCCCAACACCTAGGTCAAGTTTCCAGGGCCTCGTAATGCCCTTTATAAAGGTAGATTTCTTTAGGCCCCCACCATTGCTTACACAGAATTTCCAGGCACCCAGATCACCTAGGTAGAGTTTCTTGGGCCCCCAACTTCACCACAGCTAGATTTTCCTGAGGCCACAATCACCGAAAGTAAGAAGCTTTCAACCCCACAGAATTACTTAAGGAAGACTATCCTGGTCCCCCACAATCACTGAACACAGAATTTCGTGGCCCCCCGCACTCCCATAGGGTAGAGTTTCTTGGGCACCAACAAGCACCTAAGCTAGAGTTTTCTGGCCCCAGTCACCTAAGTTAGACCTTTCTTGGTACAACCCCCAATCAACTAAGGTAAATTCCCTGTGTCCCTCAGTGGACTCAGGTAGGGTTCCTGGGCCACCCAAATAACCTGAGTTAGAGTTACCCAAACTACCACGATCACCTACGGTCGAGTTTTCAGAGACCCCATAATCACATACACTAGAGCTTCCTGGGCGCCACAATCACAGTAGATTTTCTAGGGTCCCCACAGTCACCTAAGGCACAATTACCTTGGGCCAAACGATCGCCCAAGGTAGAGTTTCCTTGGTCCACAACCACCGATCATCGGAACTAGAGTTTCCTAGGCCCACAGTCATTGAAGGTAAGTATTCCTAGTCCCAGCAAAATCACCTAAGGCAAGAGTCTCCTGAGCCCACAATCACCTAAGGTAAAGTTTCCTGGGACCACTTCCGCCCGAGGTAGAGTTTCCTGGGCCCCCAACGCCTTAGGGAGAGTCTCCTGGGCCCTCGCTATCACCTGTGGTACTTACCTGGCCCAATTGCCTAGCTAGAGATTCCTTTCAGTTAGAGATTCCTAGGCTCACAGGCACCTAAGGTAGAGTTTTTGGCCCACCACGTCCATCTCGGTAAAGTTTGGGTCACAGTCACCTACTTTAGAGTTCACTGGGCTCCCACAATCCCCTAAGGCTGAATTTTCTGGACCCCCTACCATCAATTCTAAGGTAGAAATTTGGGACCCCACAATGAACTAAAATAGATTTTCTGGAGTACCCACAATCACGTAAGCTAGAGTTTCCTTCTGCCCACCCCCGCCAGGGGAGAGCTCCTGGGACACAGCATCACTTAAATTAGATTTTATTCTAGCCCGTCAAAATCAACTAAGGTGGAGTTTCCTAGGTCACTACCGTCAATTATGGTATAGTTTGCTTCTACGACACTCACCTAGGTACCATCCCCTCGAGCCCACATTCACCTGAAGCCATCGTTCCTGGACACACAGTCACCTAACGAATAGTTTCGTGCCCACAGTCACCTAAGCGAGAGACTTCTGGACCCCACAATCACTTATGGTACAAGTTTCCGGGCCATCAAAGTCACTTAAGGTACACTTTGCTGGGTCCCCACAGTGACATAAGCTACCACCTCTGCATCCGCAATCACCAAAGCTAGACTTTCCTGAGACCAAAAGCACCGAACATAGAGGCTCCTGGACCCCCCAAACCACCTAATCTAGAGATTCCAGGGTGCCACAGTCACCTCCAGTAGGGTTTTCTGAGCCCCCACTATCACCTAAGGTAGAATTCCTGACCCCCCATAATCACCTAACATAGGGTATCACGAGCCCCCAAGAATCACATAAGCTAGGTTTCTGGGCCTCCTAAATAATGTAAAGTAAGATTTCCTGGGGCACCAAAACCACTCTTATACTTCCATGGCCCCCACGGGGAACTAAGGTAGAATGTCCTGCTCCTATAATCCCCTAAGCTCGAGTTTCCTGGGCCCACAGTAACCTAAGATAGTTTACTGGGTGGCCACAATCTCCTAAGCTCGAGTGTTTAAGACCCACAAGTCACCAAGGACAGCATTTCCTATACATAGAATCATCTAAGGAAGAGATTTATGGCCCACTACAATCACATAACGTACAGTTTGGGGCCACTACTATAGCATTTCCTGGGTAGAATTTCTTGTTGACAATCATCTAAGGTAGCCTTCCTGGGCCTACAGAGTTACATAAGGCAGAATTTCAAGAGGCCGCAATCACCTAAGATGTGTATTCTTGGGTGTACAATCACCTAAATAATTGGTTTTGGCCCCCACAATCACATAGGGAAGAATATCGAAGCACCCCACAATGAATGAAGACAGGGCAAGCTAAGAAGCACAATCACCTAAGCTAGTGTTTCTTGGGCCCCCACAATCACTTAAGAGTTTTCTGGGCTTCCAATCATGTAGAGTTTCCTGGGCCCCCAAATTCGACTAAGGTAGAATTTGATGCCCTCCCTAAAATCATCTACGTTACTCTCTCCTGGCTCCCCAACCATCTAAGGTCGAGTGTTGTGGGCCCCAACAATGTCTAAGGTCGAGATTCATGGATCTCAATATCACCTTTGGCAGAATTTTCCTGCCCTTTGGCCCCACAATCAACTAAGGTCAAGTCTCTTGTCCTCCCACAGTAACCTATGAAAGATGTATGTTCCCCTACAATCAAGGTTGAGTTTCTGGGGGCCCCACTATCACCGAATTCAAGTTTCCAGCACCTTCGCGAGCTACAGAGCTCGAGTTTCCAGGGCCCGCACAGTCACCAAGAAGGAATTTTCTGGACCTCCACAATCTCCTAGTGTCGAGTTTCTTGGGCCACCATCGTCTACTAAGGTAGCGTTTCCCAGGCAAATAATCACCTGAGGTCAAGTTTTGGGGGACGCCACAAACACATAAGATAGAGTTTCTCTGGCCAACAATCTCCTCCGTAGAGATTCCTGGATTCCCACAATCACCTAAGGTCCAATCTTCAGCATCCCACAATCACCAAGGAAGAGTTTCCTGGGACTCCACTGCCACCTAAGGGTGAGTTTATGGGTCCCACAATCAATTAAGGTTGAATTTCCCAGGTGCCCACAAACAGCTAAGGTACAGTTTCCTAGGTCCCCATCATCATATAAGGTAGGTTTTCCCAGGCCCCCACTATCTTCTAAGGGTGATTTCATGGACCCCCCACAATCACTTAAGGTAGTCTCCTCACAAATAACAGGGAAGAATTTCCTAGCCCCTCCATGAGCCAGTCAGCTAAGGTAAACCTTTATGGCCCCCCACAATCACCTAAGGTTGAGTTTTCTGGGCCCACACAATCACAAAAGTTAGAAATTCCTAGCCTCACCACCACCACCCCCCAAGATCACCTAAGGCTGAGCTTCCAGGTGAGTTGAGACACATCACCTAAGGCTGATATTCATAGGGCCTTACAATCTCCTAAGGGGGACTTCCCTAAGCCCCCACAATCACCTAAGGCAAGTGTCCTGGAGGTCACTGTCAACTAAGGTAGACAATCCTGGCCCCCCAAGAACGACTATGATAGATTATCGTGGCTCCCACAATCACTTCAGGATGAGGTGATTATCTAAGGGTGAACTTCCTGTGCCCCACATTCACATAATGTACAGGTCCTGGGCCCCCGTAATCACCTATGGTAGATTTTCCTGGCCCCTCCATATTAACTAAGGCGGACATCCCGGCCTCCCACAATCACCTAAGATCCGTATGCATAATCCCCCACAAACATCTAAGGTAGAGTTTCCTGAGCCCTCACAATCACCTAACAGACTTTCCCATGGCCCCAAAGATCACCTAATATTCAATAATCTGGGCCCCCACAATGAAGTAAGGTCAAGTTTCTTGGGTCTCACAATCACCTACAGTCTAGTTTCCTGCGCCACCTCCATCACCTAAGGTCTAGTTTCCTGGGCCCCCACGGTCAACTAATAGGCAAAGGTCCCTGGCCCACAGTCAAGTAATGTACAGTTTCCTGGGACCCCACAACCACCTAAGGTAGAGTTTTCAGGGCAACCACAATCAGTGTCACAGAGGTCCCTGGCCTCACAATCCCCTAAGCTAGTTCCCTGGGCCCCTAGAAGCAGTAAGGTATAGTTCCTTGGGCACCCACAGTCATTCAACCTAGGGTTCCCTGGCCCCCGTAATCACCTAAGGGAGTTTCATGGACCTTCACACACAACTAACCTAGAGACTTCTGGGACCCCATAATCACCTGAGGGGAGATTCCTGACCCCCTACCGTCACCTAAGCTAGAGTATCCTGGGACCCAACATGTCCCTAAGGTAGAGTTTCCTGGACCCACAATCACCTAAGGTAGAGGTTTCTTGGCCCCCACAATCACCTAAGCTAGCATTTCAAGGGTCCCCAAATCTCCTAAGGTAGAGTGTTCTGGGACCCCACAATCATCTAAACTAGTGACTCCTAGGCCCCCCAGATCAACTAAGATTATTCCCTGAGCCTCTACAAACACCAACGGTGGAACGTCCGGGTCCCCCCATAACTACCTAAGGTATAGTTTCTTGGGCCCCCACAGTCACCTAGGATTTGTTTCCTGGGCCTCCAAAATCCCCTAAGTTAGAGAGAGGGGTCTCGAAAAATCACCTAATGGAGAGTTTCCTGGCACCCCACAAACACATACTCCTTTCCTGGGCTCTGATAATCACCTAACGTAGTACTTCCCGGGTCCCTTCAATCACCTAAGATCGAGTTTGACTCCACAAAACACCCGTGTTAGAGTTTCATGTGCTCCCAACATTAACTAATGTAGAGTTGCTTGGGACCACACAATCCCCTGCGGATGGGTTTCCTGAAACCCCACAATCACCTCAGGTAGCGTTTAGGTCATGATCACCCACTCTAGAACTGCTGAAGCCCACGACACCTAACGTAGAGTTTTCCAAGCCCCCACAATCACCTAAGGTGGAGTATTCTAGCCCCGTAATCAACTCAGCTAGATTTTCCTTGTGCACCCACAATCACCTACATAGAATTTCCTCAGCTACCCTCATCACGTAAGGTATAGTTTCGTGAACCCCCCAACACCTAGGTCAAGTTTCCAGGGCCTCATAATGCCCTAAAGGTAGATTTCTTTAGGCCCCCACCATTGTTTACACAGAATTTCCAGGCACCCAGATCACCTAGGTAGAGTTTCTTGGGCCCCCAACTTCACCATAGCTAGATTTTCCTGAGGCCACAATCACCGAAAGTAAGAAGCTTTCAACCCCACAGAATTACTTAAGAAAGACTATCCTGGTCCCCCACAATCACTTAACACAGCATTTCCTGGCCCTCCGCACTCCCATAGGGTACAGTTTCTTGGGCACCAACAATCAGCTAAGCTAGGGTTTTCCGGCCCTACAACCACCTAAGTTAGACCTTTCTTGGTACACCCCCCAATCAACTAAAGTAAATTCCCTGTGTCCCTCAATGGAGTCGGGTAGGGTTCCTGGGCCACCCAAATAACCTAAGTTAGAGTTACCCAAACTACCATGATCACCTACGGTCGAGTTTTCAGGGCCCCCATAATCACGTACACTAGAGCTTCCTGGGCACCACAATCACAGTAGATTTTCTAGGGTCCCCACAGTCACCTGAGGTACAATTACCTTTGGCCAAACGATCACCCAAGGTAGAATTTCCTTGGTCCACGACCACCGATCGTCGGAACTAGAGTTTCCTAGGCCCACGGTCGTTGAAGTTAAATATTCCTAGTCCCACCAAAATCACCTAAGGTAAGAGTCTCCTGAGCCCACAATCACCTAAGGTAAAGTTTCCTGGGACCACTTCCACCCGAGGTAGAGTTTCCTGGGCCCCCAACGCCTAAGGGAGAGTTTCCTGGGCCCTCACTATCACCTGTGGCAGTTACCTGGCCCAGTTGCCTAGCTAGAGATTCCTTTCAGTTAGAGATTCCTAGGCTCACAGGCACTGAAGTTAGAGTTTTTGGCCCACCACGTCCATCTCGGCAAAATTTGGGTCACAGTCAACTACTTTAGAGTTTACTGGGCTCCCACAATCCCCTAAGGCAGAATTTTCTGGACCCCCTACCATCAATTCTAAGGTAGAAATTTGGGACCCCACAATGAACTAAAATAGATTTTCTGGAGTACCCACAATCACCTAAGCTAGAGTTTCCTGCCCCCTACCCCCGCCAAGGGAGAATTCCTGGGACACAGCATCACTGAAGTTAGATTTTATCTGGACCCTAAAAATCACCTAAGGTGGAGTTTCCTTGGTCCCCACCATCAATTATGGTATAGTTTGCTTGGACTACACTCACCTAAGGTACTATACCCTGGAGCTCCACACTCACCTAAAGCCGTCTTTCCTGGGCCCACAGTCACCTAACTAATAGTTTAGGGCCCCACAATTACCTAAGGGAGAGACTTCTGGGCCCACGATCACTTAGGACAGAAGTTCCTGGGCCGTCAAATACACTTAAGGTAGGGCTTCCCTGGTGGCACAGTGGTTGAAGTCCTCCTGCTGATGCAGGGGATGCGGGTTCTTGCCCCGGTACGGGAGGATCCCGTATGCCGCGGAGCGGCTGGGCTCGTGAGCCATGGCCACTGAGCCTGCGCGTCCGGAGCCTGTGCTCCGCAACGGGAGAGGCCACAGCACTGAGAGGCCTGTGTAACGCAAAAAAAAAAAAGAAAAAACATCACTTAAGGTAGGCTTTCCTGGGCCCCCACAATCACATAAGCTACTACCTTTGCATCCACAATCACCAAAACTAGACTTTCCTGAGACCAACAGCACCGAACATAGAGACACCTAGGCCCCCCTAATCACCTAAGCTAGAGATTGCTGGTCCTTCACAATCACCTTAAATAGATTTTCCTGGGCCCAAATCAACTAAGGTAGATATCCTTTGACCACAATCACTTAAGGTAGACCTTCCAGGCAGTTCACCCACAATCACCTAAGCTAGAATTTCCAGGGTCCCAGAATCACCTGTGCTAGGGTTTGAGCCCGCACAATCAACTAAGGTAGAATTCCTGACCCCCCATAATCACCCAACTTAGGGTAACCTGAGCCCCCAAGATCCACATAAGCTAGGTTTCTGGGCCTCTTCACTCACCTAAGGTTAGACTTCCTAGGGTACAAAATCACCTGTATACTTCCATGGCCCCCACGGGGAACTAAGGTAGAATGTCCTGCTCCTATAATCCCCTAAGCCCGAGTTTCCTGGGCCCACAATAATCTAAGATAGTTTACTGGGTGTCTACAATCTCTTACGCTCGAGTGTTTAAAAGTGCCAAGTCACCTAAGGCAGCACTTCCTAGACATAAAATTGTCTAAGTTTGAGATTTATGGCCCACTGCAATCACATAACATAGAGTTTAGTGCCATGATCACCTATTGTAGGTTTTCCTGGGTAGAATTTCTTGTAGCCCCCCAAAATGAGTAAGGTTTAGGGTTTCCTTTTCTCAAAAATCTTCTAAGGCAGTTTCCGGGGCCCCCAGATCACTAGCATATAGTTTTCTGGCCCAGACAGTGAGCTAAGGTATAGTGTCCTGGCCCCCTGAAATCCGTAAGTTAGAGTTTCTTGGGTTCCCCAAATCGCCTAAGATTCCTGAGTCCAAAATCACCTAATGTAGAGTTTTCAGGGTCATCAATATTACCTAAGGTAGAATTTCCTGGGGCCCCCTACTCTCTAAAGTTTAGTATCTTTTCCCCCACAATGAACTAAGGTAGATTCCTGGGTGCCCACAATCTCCTAAGTTCAAGTTTTCTGGTTACACAATCACCCAAGGTAGAGTTTCCTGGAATCAAATCACCTAAGGCAGATTTTCTTTGCCTGCATAATAACATAAGCTACATTTTCCTGTCTGCCTACAATTGCTTAAGGTAGAATTTCCTGGGCCCCAACAATGACCTAAGCTAGAGATTCCACAGTCCCTTTAGGTTTAGAATTTCCTGGGCCCCCGAAGTGTTCTGAGCGGGTTTCCCCGGTAGCACAGCGGTTGAGAGTCCGCGTGCCGATGCAAGGGACACGGGTTCATGCCCCGGTCCGGGAAGATCTCACAGGCCGCAGAGCGGCTGGGCCTGTGAGCCATGGCTGCTGAGCCTGGGCGTCCGGAGCCTGTGCTCCGCAACGGGAGAGGCCACAACAGTGAGAGGCCCGCGTACCACAAAAAACAAAACAAAAAAAAGTGTTCTGAGGTAGGTGTTCTGGATATCAAAATCACCTGAGGTAGAGATCACAGGCCCCAGATCACCTAAGGCAGGGTTTCCTGGGCCCACAATCACTTAAGGTTGAGTTTCATGAGCCCCCAGCAATCACCTAAGGTAGAGTCCATGGCCCACCACATCCATCTAGGTAGACTTTGGGCCACAATCACCTACTTCAGGGTTTCCTGGGCCCCTGCAATAACCTAACGTACAATTTTTCTGGACCCCTGCCATCACTAAAATAGAATTATTGGCCCCTACAGCAAATTAAGTAGGTTTTCCTAAGCACCCACAGTCATTTAAGGTACAGTCCCCCAGAGCCCCACCACCGCCTAAAGTAGAGATTCCTGGGCACCCCACAATCACTTATGGTAGGTTTCCTAGGGCACCCACAATCACCTAAGGTACAATTACCTAAGGTAGAGTTTCCTGGGACCATAATCACGAAAAGTAGAGTTTGCCGGGCCCTCACAATCACCTAGCTAGAGTTACCTAACCTCACAATCATCTAGATAGATTCCCAGCCCCCTACAATCACCTAAATTAGGGATTCCTGGGCCCACAATCACCTACAGTGAGAGTTCCCTGGGCCCTCACTATCACCTAAGCTAAAAGTTCCTACCAGGAAACGGGCTCAGAGTTGGATGGAGCCAGCTCATCAGTTAATCTCGATTAGTAGCTCTCAACTCCAGGTGCACATAGAAGCACTGGGGGGAGCTTTACACCAATGCCCAGGGCCTCTCCCACCTCCCCCAAAATTCTGACGTAGTTTGTCTACATGCCAACTACAGCATTCCCAAGTGATTCTAATCAGTAGCCAGAATTAGATGAGATCTAGACCTTCATCATTAACTATTACTTAACCTCCAAGATTCAGCAAACATTGAAAGAAAACTCCAACTGCACAGCAGAAGTAACAAACATGGCAGACAGAATATTTCCAAGGGAGCAGGAACAGTAAAGAAGAAACCAGAATACAACATTAATGCCTCAACTTGGAAGCCATATAAAAATCTTCCTCGGATAAATTTCTTGGAAATTGAAAATATTACTGAAATGAATTTGCTGGGCATCGCTTCCACTAATTTTTGCAATTTTTACATAAAATTCACCATTTTAACCATTGTAAAGTATACAGTTCAGTGTATTTACAATGTTATGCAACCATCACCATTATCCAATTCCAGACATTTCCATCTCCTCAAAAAGAAACCCCACATCCGTTAGGCAGTCATTCCCAATTCTCCCTCCCCCAGCCCCTGGCAACCAGTAATCTACTTTCTATCTCTGGATTTGCCTACTCTGCACATTTCATATAAATGGAATTATACAAGTGGCTTTTAGAGTCTGACTTCTTTCATTCAGCCTGATATTTTCAAGGTTTATCCATGTTGTAGCATGTATCAGTACTTCATTCCTGTTTATGGCTGAGTGATACTCCATTGTATGGCTATACTACACTTTATCCATTTGTCTGTTGATGGACATTTGGGTTGTTTGCAGTTCTTGGATATTATGAATAATACTGCTATGAAGATTCTTTTGCAAGGTGTGTGGACATATATTTTCAAGGTATATTCCTAGGTATGGAATTATTGGGTCATACGGTAGTTCTACATTTAATATTTTGAGGAACTGCCCAACTGTTTTCCAAAGCAATCGTACTATTTAACATTACAATCAGCAGCATACGAGAGTTTTAACTTCTTCAGCTTTTAAACCTCAGGGTTTTGAAGGGGAAAGGGAAAGAGCTGCCTGGGGATAGTCTGAGGAAACTACACCTTGTGCCTTTAAAATGCAGAGAGGACCCCGATGACCCGTGCCCCCTGCCCCCTGACTTTTCCAATGCCACACGGCCACCCATCCTGACTTGCCAAACTCACAGCTGACGGGCAGGGCACCTCTCCTAGACAAGGTCGGAGGTCAGCCGCTGGATCCTCCCTGTGCCCCGTACAGAGCCAAAGCTGCTTCTGTTAACCCACAACACTCCGCCACTTCTGCCCCAAGGCCTCCATCTTGGTTTGTCTGCCGTTCAGCTGCTGTTACAAGTTCTGCTCACGGAGCTAACAAAGTGTGTCAGTTTACATTTCTCAGCCAAACCTCTTCTAATATCATTTAAAACTCAAAGGACTTGAAAATGCAGGTGACCACAGTTAATAAAAACCCTGAGACAAGGCACTGCTGTCCCCGTTTGGTTAGGCATACCCTTAGGGTTATGCTTATGACTTACCTGCTACAGCTCTCCGAGTTTGGTCGCCAATTCAATAAGGTACCAGGAGTTTGAACACACAGATCCAGACAGCGCCTTCCTCTGCCACGCTAACCCATTTCAACGTCCTTCCCAAGCTCCCACAGAGGCCCAAGGCTCCGTAAAGCAGCCACCGAGAGAGCACCTCTCACGCAAGCGCTTTGCACGCTCCTCGTCCCAGTTAGCTGCCTCGTGGATCTCGGGGCCAGGTGGGAAGCCAGGTGCTTCCCACTACACATTGAGACCGGCTTACACGTCAGGCCAGGGGTGTGTGATAACGCTGGAGTACTGCAGGCCTTACCTGGCTCCCCGTGTTTTTTCCAAGGTGAGGATGAGGGGGCAAGCAGCAAAGATGAGCTGGGATGGGAGGGTTGAATGAGGAGGAAAGAGAAGCCATGAAGGAGGGGCCACCTCCACCTTCTACCGCCTCCCAGCAGCTTCTTTTCTGGAGTCCCATTTGCCCTGCGGATATTGAACCCAGTCCTGTTCCAAAGTTGAGCCTTCTACCTTGAATTCTGACTCTTATTTGTAACTACCAGAAGCCTTTCATACAAACACCTCACTGATGACAGTACACAGAAAGCACTTAGAGCATTGCTATTACATCTTCATTCCTAATCCCAGGGCCAGCCTCAGAGAGATCTAGCAAAGCCTAGAGGGAACAGTGGGGTTGGGGGGGAGGTTATGTTTCAGGCGAGTGGGTCTCTCCATTTTGCTCACAAGCCAGTTTCCACCCTATGCCTCAGATAAGGGGACCCCATAACTGCCGAAACTATATCCTAAGAGGTAAGACACAATGAGGCCATTGCTCTTGACTTGGATTATGATGATAGTGACCTTGATTTCCTGATAGGGTCCTGGATATCCTGGCACAGTCTTGCCTCCAAGTGTTTTCTACATTCAATTTATGAAGAATGCCAAGTGGGGAGGACGTTTCTGCTGACCTAATGCTTGTCCATAAAACGTGTTTTTAAAAATAGGATGCAGACCTAATGAATCATGAAGTCATGCTGCCTCGAGACTAACAAAAGATGGTCTGAGGGCTTCCCTGGTGGTGCAGTGGTTGAGAGTCCGTCTGCCGATGCAGGGGACACAGGTTCGTGCCCCGGTCCAGGAGGATCCCACATGCCGCGGAGCAGCTGGGCCCGTGAGCCATGGCCGCTGAGCCTGCGCGTCCGGAGCCTGTGCTCCGCAACAGGAGAGGCCACAACAGTGCATACCGCAAAGAACAGAAAAAAAAAAAAAAAAAAAAAAAAAAAAAAAAAAAGATGGTCTGGCAGCCCAAAGGGAGGTACAGGATCATAAAGGGGTCATCGGTTTGCACATATCATCTACTAAGCATAATCATTTTGAGAGCTTGATTTTATGTGTTTTGTGCTTGCAGGGGTCACTGGCTAACTTGTGCTCTGATCACCTGATGAAGAAGAAACCTCCCAGCTGGTGGAAATTCTCCACCAGTTGTTTAAATCTCTTGGCTTTCAGGAATTGAAAATGCAAAAAGAGAGGAAAAAGTAAAGAAATCTGTGATCTGTACCCTGCACCCTTATCCTGTGTTGAGACCATGGAGGCCACTGCTCTCCTGACCTTAGGACTGTAGTGACACTCACCTTGACTTCTCCATACAGCCTAGGTATCTACCCTGGCCTGGGCCCACCTCCATGCTGGGTCTGCACAGCAGCCTTCACTTATATCTTCTACCTCACCTCCTTCTTCCGGAAATGGGGTCACTGATCGAGTATCCTATGGCTGCATTTAAAGGAAATAGGGTAAATTTTAAAATATGTTCCTCAGGTTGTCATTAGACTGGTGGGTCTCAAACTTGATACACATCAGAATCACCTCAAGTAAAACTAGGGGTGCCTCTGCCAGTCTGGAGGCTCAATTTGATTGGCTTAGGTGAGGCACAGCATGAGCAGGTTCTAAAAGTTTCCCAGGTGATTCTAATGTGCAGCCAGAGTTGAGAACCAATACATTAAGTGAGTGAGCACCTGACAGTTAACCTTTCATGATAATACGGTTCCATTTGAGCTCAATCAAGTTAATTGATCCAGTTATGACTTCAATTAAATCTTAAGATACTTAAAGATGTCCATTTGAATATGATGAGTGTCAAATTTGTTTTTTTACTTGTTTTGAAGTTATATATAATCATAATTTAAAGAATCTAATAGTTCAGTTAAGGTCTGTTCAGAAAAACAACAGTACCTAGTCCCCCTCCTGCCATTTCCCAGCCCCAGAGACAACTCCTTTTAACTCTTTTAACTGGTTCTTTTGGTATTTGACTCTATATCTTTAAGCAGAATGCTTGGATTGCTACTTCTTGATTTTCAGTTTGGGATATTATCTATTGTCTTCACACCATGATAGTGAAGATTTATCTCTTTCATCCCCACCATCTCCTGCCACACAGAGATTTCTGTCCCCCTACCCCCACCCAATGTAATAATTTTGCTTAAATAAATTTCATAATTTTGCTTAAATATTCATTTTTTACATTATTATGATTTTGTATACCATTCAGAGCTGAGCCATGTAACAAACCATGATTACTTCTCCTTTCTTGTACATTTCTTTTATTTCCTTGAGTTAATATTCGTCTTAATTTTTCACTTGATTAGTTTTTTATTAGCTTTCTATGAACTTTTCATTAATCCATCCTTAAATTCTCCACTAGTTGTTTAAATCTCTTCTCAAGACATTTATTCACATCAGGTATTTTATAAATTTCATCTTCCTGAAGAACTGTCTCCCAGAGGTTTCTGACCTGCTCAAATCTGGTCTGGTTGCCCTCTGTACCTGGTACAAAATTGTCATCCTGCAGTATCCCTTCAGTATCATCACCCTGGGATTCCCTTAGCTTTTATTGCCTGTTAGATCTCCTGTTTCTGTAGCTCTCTCTGCCTTTTCTCTTTCTTGGTTTACTCCCTCATTTTGCTGAAGTACATCCTCCAGTAACTTCTTGAGAAAGAGTACGTGGGAAGTAAAAAATTTGAAGCCTTGCATGTCTGAAAATGTGTTAGTTCCACCCTCACACTTGATTAATACTTTGGGTATAAAATTCTAGATTGTAAATTATTTTCCTTCAGAATTTTAGAGGCATTTCTCCATTTTCTTCTAGCTCCCAGTGTTAAAGGCAATCTTCCATGTTCTTTTAGCTTGCAGTGTTGATTCCTGATCCTCTTTTGGTGGCCCATTTTCTTCTCTCCAGAAGCCTGAAGGATCTTCTCTATGACCCTAGGATCCTGAAATTTCACAATGATATATGGGTATATTTTCATCCATTGTGCTGGGCACTTAGATGAGTCCTTTCAATCTGGAAACATGTGTCCTCCAGTTGTGGAAGTTGCTTTCCCAGCTGCCTTTGCAGCTGGAAGTGTCCATGTGACATGGTCTGGCCAAAGAAGTGTTAGCAAAAGTCTGTCGGGACTTCTGGGAAATCTTTTGCTTCCCTAACAGACAGTGCTAGCATGACCCCTTCTTCTTTCTGCGTGTCTTGAATATGGACTCATATGGATAAAAATGGAGCTGTAGGGAACTCCTGGCTGTCCAGTGGTTAGGACTTGGTGCTTTCACTGCCATGTCCCAGGTTCAGTCCCTGGTCGGGGAACTAAAATCCTACAATCCATGCAGTGCAGCCAAAAAAAAAAAAAAAAAAGGAGCTGTAACAGTTACCTTGAACCCATGAGGGAAAGGCAAAATATATCTCTGATATTTTTTTATCACTGAACCAATACCAGAAGCTGCATGTCTCCTGAATTTTTTTAATATGAGAAAAATGAATCTCTATTTTTTTAAAACTCTGTAGGTTGGTTTTTCTGTTACGTGCAGCCAAATTTATTCCTGACTGATAGATTCCTGCTGACAGTAGATGTTTGATAAACATTTGTTTGGCTGAATTCTACAGAGAGGATGAAAGATTTTGAGCTCATAGGTGTCATATGTGAAACTGTGTCTTCTCCAAGGGAGAAAACTGAGAAAGAAAAGTGCCCAAGTCTCTCTTGGTGTCCTCAAAACCTCTGTAAAAAAGAGGAACTCGATCAAAGCAGGCAGAGATACAAAAGGTGCTTGGGGGAAGTGAGAAGAGATCAGTGTCATGGTTCTGAGAAAGCATGTAAAACTCCACTGCACACACTTCACAAGCTTAGAGAATTATAGTGTTTGGACAGTAGGGTAGCATTTCTTAAAGTAGCAAGAGAGGAAAAAGACCTAAAAGCTCTGGCAGAGGAACACTTGGTTTTATCTAAAATACTGGCATATCCATTTGTGCTTCTTGCCTGTTATATATATTGAACCCAAATAATAATTACACTGTAATCTGTGCTCCCAAGGTAGACCATCCTTGAATCAGACTTTTAACAGGGAGCAAAAGAATGGCATAAGAAATAAAGCTTGTTTCATTCTAAAAACCAGACATTGAAGCTTTCTAGAAACAAATGCATTTTGGCATGATTGTAATTGTATGTTTCCATCACCCTAAAAAAATCAAGCAGCTAAAGCAACAGTAAATTTTATTTAAAAGACATGTATTGGGCTTCCCTGGTGGTTGAGAGTCCGCCTGCCGATGCAGGGGACACGGGTTCGTGCCCCGGTCCGGGAAGATCCCACATGCCGCGGAGCGGCTGGGCCCGTGAGCCATGGCCGCTGAGCCTGCGTGTCCGGAGCCTGTGCTCCGCAACGGGAGAGGCCACAACAGTGAGAGGCCCACGTACCACACACACACACACACAAAAAAGCCATGTATTAAGCACCAATTGTACATCCAGAAAAGGCTCAATTTGGCTATGAAATTGATTTCCTGCTGAAAAATCAGGCAGGGTCAGATAAAGGGGGTTCAGGGCCATCATCCACCACAGGATCTTCTGTACCTTTGGGAACTGAAGTTTCTCCCACAGCTGGAGACCACAGTAGCTATTCAATGGGAGAAGACTATTTCTCAGCAATCAGTCTTCAGGAAAGAGAAGTTGGGTTTTCTGTGGTTTGACAGCTCTGACTGGTCTTTACTGCAGCTATTTATATTTTTAAAGCTGCTTTCCAGTAACTGTGAACAGCCCTCAAGTTTGGCAGCTGTCCTAGTGACCAGGGCCTGCTCCATAAGGAGATGGGGGGGGAGGTGTCAAGGGGTGTGGGGACTGAATAAAAGAAGGGGCCAAAAGACAGCGAGTGGCACTGTAGTGAAGTAGGGAGAAGGCACCTGGTGGGCTAAGGGCAGCGGGTGACCTTGTGCTGACTGCCGCACTGTGCCTGGTGAGCTGGCATCTATGCTGCCTGAGCAGTGCACTTGGAAACAGCCCTGCTCTCTGCTGGTCTCCCAACATGACCTCCTTTCACAGGCACTGAGAAGATGAGCGGAGGCTCTAACAGTAATTCTTGGTAACTCTGGCTCTCTCTTCGTGGGGCGTTTCTGAGGGTCCCCTGGTGGTGAGGCAGAGGGATGCGGGCCCTGGATGTGCCTAGGCAGGAAGGTTGCCTTCGCCTCTAGGCTCATGGGGAAGGCTTGGGTCTTCTGGGGACCCAAGGTACTTGGTTTGCCTCTTTTCTGCTCCCAGAGGAGAGAATAGATGAGCACAGAGGAACATGCATCCCAGAATTGCCAGTGTGGTTCGTTTGGCTTATCTTCTTTTGAAGAGAATTGAAATTCTCTTTCAACCTTAGCTGTTTACCTGTTGAAGCTAGATTTTAAAATTACTTATTCAATTTTATGTACAATTAAATCCCTGCAATTTTTTTTTACAACTTGGTCCTTTTTATGTGGCACAGCCACTTTTTATTATTTTTAAATTTCTATTATGGACAATTTCAAAAATACAAATTTAGAGGAAATGACATAATGAATCCTCACATACCCAAAATCCAGCTTGAGCTATTATCAGCTCACAACCAATCCTTTTTCATTTATACCCTCCCTTACAATCTATCGCTTCAAAAAGCAAATCCCAGCCACTCCATTGCAAGCTTCTGAGTTCTCTGACCTGCACATAGCAGTCTTCAAGTGGTCCTGCTTCCTGGTATGATAAGCTGCTCCAGGTTCATCCTGTACTTTTGCTGTCTCAGTGGAAACAGCCATTTCCTTTAAATAAATAGTATTTTGAGAACACAGTCTGGGTCCTCAGGGTACTGTTGCATCTGAGCTGATCATTCTTTCTAGGATACAATGCCTACTTTGGCATTCTTTTCAGACTCTAGTAAACATTTATACTCAAATCACTGCAACAGGCCACACTTGGCATTGACTTCACTTAGAATAAGGATACAGGACAAGAAACATAGCCCACCAGCAGGGCAGTGGCAGGCATTTCTCTAGGTACTGCCAGCCTCTGGCCCTTCGAGGAGGTCATCAAAAGAACATGACTGCCAGTTGACCCATGAGCTGGGTCCAGGCAATCAGAGGTTCCTCACCTCCTCCCCTGTCCTTAAAATGTATGTTTTGCCAACCGTTTCCACAGTGGGAGCTGTTCCAGGGATGCAGCCTTGAGAGAGTAAGGTGTTGTTGAGACCATCTGAACGGTATATATGACTGAAGCCAGTTAAGGCAGTCAGCCCTCTGTATCTACAGGTTCCATAACCTTGTATTCAATCAACCTCAGATTGAAAATAGTCAGAAAAAAAAAATTCTAGAAAGTTCCAAAAAGCAAAACTTGAATTTGCCAGTGGACTGGTAACTATTTATTGAATACATAGCATTTACATTGTATTTATAACTACTTACATAGTGTTTACATTATATTAGGTATTATAAGTAATCTAAAGCTGATTTAAAGATAAGGGAGGATATGCACGTACATTATATGCAAATACTATGCCATTTTATATAAGGGACTTGAGCATCCATGGATTTTCTTATCCACGGGGGTCCTGGAACCAATCCCCTGAGGATACCGAGGAAAAGCTGTATGAACTTTAAAATTTCTGGCAGGCGGGTGCAGCGATCTACTCATCTTTCAGCATCCTAAGACGAGCCTGGTATGTAAGTTATCTTTTTTTATTAAAACCTGCCACCTACCAATCTGGAGTGGTCTGCCTCTTTCTTCTGTCTCTCCTGGCGTTCCATGTATGGGGGCCAGTTTGCAGACCAACACCACCTCCCCGCATAGGTTGTCAGATAAAGTACAGGATACCCAATTAAACTTGAATTTCAGACAAACAATGAAGATAAGCCTCATATTCCAGTTAGAAACCAATATCCTAATATTAGCAATATTTTTATGGGAGTAGCTTGCTTCCATGTTCCCTCAAGGGACATGTCCAGTTCCAAGAGTCATAATTCTCAGGAAACTTCAAAGCCACAGCTTTACACCAGGTCTTTCTAATTCATTCACAGTCCTCACTGTCCAGATGCAGTGTGTCATTTTTACCACAAGCAATGTTGCCTAGTAACATAGCTGACATTCTACCTTCATCAGATTTTCAGGAGAAGAGAGCTATAAAAAGTAAACTCCATAGAGAATGAGAAATGATTTTTTTTTTTTAGCGCTTTACATATATAGACCTTTTCCTTAGTCAGAGCTAGAACAAAATAGATATAGACAGATGATAGATGATAAAGGAAAAACTCAGTTTTCCACCTGAGTAGGGAAAAACCCAGTACTTCCCTACTAGTTTTTCTTTCCTGTATACCTTCTTTACTACTCACACAAAACACTTCACTTCTGAGACTTCTGGTCACCAAATGTGTGGAGGTTTTTCCCCACACCAAGCAATTCTCTATGACACCAGCTGAATGTCCTACAATTCAACTTAATTCTGACACTATGTACCTGAAGATAGTGTCAGATCCTAAAAATGAGCAGTACCTTGTGGGACTCTTCCAGGTACAAAAGCCTATCCATGTCCCCCATTTCTTGTTTGTAAGAAAAAGACTTCAGCCTCCTAGACCTTCCCTGAGTTCCAAAGGTCAGATTCAGACAGTTGCTTATCAGGGAAGGGAGGGGATGCAGAGACAAGGTAGGAGCAGCCAATAAACAATAATGCAGCTGTGGGGCAGGGTCCTGGTTCCTCCTCAAAGAATATACATAACAAAATACCTTTGTGTTCTGTTGGGAACTAAGGCCTCCACCCAGATGGAGGATGTTAACTTTAGGCTGAGCACAAGATTCCTGGAGCTCCACCCTGTTACCTCATCACCAACCAATCAGAAGAAAGTCTGCACACAGTGGAGGATAACAAAGACACCCTTCCCAAATGTTTCTCCCTTTAAAAACTTTCATGGTTGAGCAGAATCTTCAGAGTTGTCTTTTGTTTTTTTTCTGGGCACGCCACACGGCATGTGGGATCTTACTTCCCCCACCAGGGATCAAACCCATGCCCCCTATAGTGGAAGTGCAGAGTCTTAACCACTGGACCTCCAGGGAAGTCCCTGGAGATGGTTTTTGTTTTTTTTGTTTTGTTTGTTTTGTTTTTTTGCGGTACGCGGGCCTCTCACTGTTGGTACGCGGGCCTCTCACTGTTGTGGCCTCTCCCGTTGCGGAGCACAGGCTCCGGATGCGCAGGCTCAGCGGCCATGGCTCACGGGCCCAGCCGCTCCGCGGCATGTGGGATCTTCCCGGACCGGGGCACGAACCCGTGTCCCCTGCATCGGCAGGCGGACTCTGAACCACTGCGCCACCAGGGAAGCCCTGGAGATGGTTTTTGGACACAAGTCTGCCTTCTCCCCAGGTAGCCAGCCTTCTGAATAAAGCAATTTTTCCTTTCCAGTCAACACTCATCTCTCGAGTATTGGCTTTCAAGTGGTGAGCAGCCAGACCTGAGTTCAGTAACAGTATACTTTTTTCTCTATTACATATGCTTATAATTTTTAGTAATAAAAAAATGGAAGGCATATAATCTTAAGGCATCCTTCCACAAGGAGTTATTGAGCACCTACTATGTGCTTGGCACCGCTCTAGGCATTTGGGATACATCATTGAATAAAACTGACAAGGTCCTGCCTTCTTGTAGCTTACATTGAGGGGGTGAGGGAGAGACACACAACACCAATAAACATAAGAAATAAGAAAATTGTGTAATAGGTTAAAGGTGATAAGTGTTGAAGAAAACAAAAGTAGAGCAGGATGGAAAGCCAGAGTGCTGAGAGGTGGGGCAAGGGCTGGTTGCAGGGCTAAACAGGGGCACAAAGACTTGAAGACATAGGGCTTAGCCACGCTGCTCTCAAGAGGAGTACATCTATGTTCAAAAGTACGTCTATGGCCTCACCTGTTAAACTTATATTTTAACTTCTATACTAAATATATATCCTTATGTAGTCTCTTTACATATCTCATATTTTCATAGAAAAAAAATATACTCCAAAATGTCAGCAGTGGCTATCTGTGGAAGGTGGGATTGTGGAGATTTTTTATTTTATCTTTTTTATAGTTTGCTGTATTTGCTACATTTTATAACATGAATAGGCCTAGTTTATTATCAGGAATAGAACAATATATAACATGACATGTTTTAAAAAGCAGAGCTATTCTACCTTTCAACCGCAGGAAGCGTTTTCTGAAAGGAGCAAGGAGGTGTGATTTAAAGGCATGAGGGGTCTGGCCTTTCTGAGGAGACTGTATTCTTCCTCAAGGGGGAGTTTTGCCTTCAAGTAATGAGGCAGCTGAGTCCTGAGTCAGGAGTCAGATTTCAAGGGAGCGATGTGTGAAGGGTAAATTTTTCGAAATTCCAACTCCACACCTAAGAACCATGCTCAGAGTGGCTCGAAAGATTAGAGCACCTGCCTCCCTGGTCAGTAATATTATCAAAGTCCATTTTCCTTGAAATCAGTTAGCAAGTTTAGGAAGGTTTGGACTCAGCAAATACAAGGAGGAAGAACATGCTCCTTGCCCTTGGAGAGTTAATGACTCAACCAAAGAGGCCAAACTCACAGTGAGGAGGAAGAGACCTGCGGGGCAAGGGAAGATCTGGCAGAGATTCATCAATGCAGAAGCAAATGTGAATAAGCATGATTTTATCAGATGCTTGAAAGATGGGTACATAGAGGAGGGAAGGGCTTTGGGGGAGGAGGGCAGGTGGAGAAGCAGACAGAGGCAGAGGACACCAAGTACATACAGGAGGCACAGACAGTGCTGTGAAAAGCCTCTGACCTGAACTGGTACTGGAGATTTCGCAACTTAATGACCCCGAGGAAGGGGTTACCAGGAATTGCACTCCTGGCCACGGGTCTCTTAGCAAACCTGACCTACATGAAACAAAAGAGCAAAGAAACGCCGGCGGCTCGTGGTGCTGACGCAGCCATTCCACCACTGCCAGCCAGTCTGGCTCGCAAGTGTTTACTTACCCGGTCAGAGGGGAGCTGGATGCAGTCCCACTTCCATCAGCAAGGCTTGCTTCCCTGCATGCTTGGGAACATAGTGGGGCAGGTCCTGACCAGAAGACTGGGGAACGAAGGTGGACGAGACATGCCCCTGGGGGAAAACATACCTTTCTCATCCTAATACACGATGTGATGGGAAGAGAGAAGAGGACCACCCTCTACCCAACCTGGGGGTCAGGGAAGGCTTCCTGAAGGAAATGGTACTTGAGTTATTTGGGAAGGACATACGGGAGTCTGAGAGGAGGAGAGGGTTCCAGGCAGAGGGAGCAGCACAGGAGAGAGAATGTGGCATCTGTCCATGCAAGCAGCTCAGCCTGTCTGGAGCCTGGAGTGGGTGCATGGATGTGGTGAGAGGCGATGCTGCAGTGGAGGCCACCTTCTCTGGAGGGCAACGGGAAGCTCTGAGGGTTTTAAACAGTGGAGTAAGATGATCATTGACATGGAAGTTTGCTGAAGTCACCGATGACTTTTGTGTTGCCAAATCCATTGTGTACTTTCAGTCTGCATCTAATGTAAATTCTTGTGGTAGCATTTGGTCCTGCTGCTCTCTCCCTCTACCCTGGAGCCTTCTCGTGTCTTGACTTCTCAGGCACCACTTCTCCTGGTTTTTTTTTTTTTTTCTCCCAGTTTTCTATCTACCCCTCTGGTCACTTTTTCTCAGCTTCCACTTTGACCGCTCCTTGCCTCTCTGGGCTCTGAATGTTGGTGTTCCGTAGGGCCTTGTCTTGGTCCCTTCTCACTATTCACTCTTGCTCTCAACCACCTCGTTTATTCCCATGGCTTCACATGCATCTGTTATACATAATAGTATCAGGGGAGAGAGGAGGAGCCAGAATCAAGTCAAATCAAGTATACGGTCCAATCTCCTGGGTGTCATGGCTGAGTCTGCATGTTCATACTGAACCATGAGCAGCTGTGGGATGAGTCAAGGTGGAAAGGGTCAGAATGTAATGGGGGCTGGGGCGGGAGAGGAGAGATGCTGATTAGCACAATGTCCTGGATCAGGAAGAAAGCAGAGTACACAGCTCATTGCTCCCAAGTGTGGAGGGAGTAGTGGACAGTCATGTGCCTTAGAAGACCAAGTCCAAGGTCTGAGAAGAATGTGATTGCAGGGAGGTGCAGGAAAGATGGGTGGGCCCAACTGACTCCCAGGTCCAGGAAATCACCAAAGGCAGGAATCCAGACCACAAGAGCAAGGCCAGCAGACTGGTGGCCCCTGGCCTGGCTTGGACCTCTGCTGTGGTGTGGGCAGGCAGGCATCCACAGATGTGCTCCCAGCCTGGGGACAAAGGCCTGCAGGTGTTGGTGGGCTCTGTGTGCAGTCCAGACCACACTGACACATTCACGGTGAGGCAGGGGAATCATGAGCCATTCCTGGTCCCTTTTGTTTTCCAACCTCACATGCTGAGAGGACAAAGAATTTCTCAAGGCTCCAACATTACAGCCACTGATAAAGCAAATTCGTTTTGTGCCCCATCAGGAGTAAGGTTGCAATCAAGATCCAAAATGGTCTAAAGAAGTTTCTGTGGCATTTACAATTAGTAGGAATAGGTAGATCATTCAGTAAATGATGCTAGAACAATTGACTATCTATTTAGAAAAAAATTAAGTTAGAGTCCCACCTTAAAATCACGCACAAAAATAAATCTAATAGTTAGTAATTAATTTTAAAAGTTCCCGCAAAGAAAAGCCTAGGCCCTGATGACTTCACTGATGAATTCTACCAATCATTCAAAGAAGAACTAATACTAATCTTTCACAAACTCTCCCCCAAAATAGAAGAAGGAATATTTTCTCATTCTATGAGAAGACAACCCACAGAATCGGAGAAATATTTGCAAATCATATATCTGATAAGGAATTTGTACCTAGAATACATAAAGAACTCTCACAACTCAATAACAAAAAGACAATCCAACTTAAAGATGGGCAAAAGATCTGGGTAGACATTTTTTCAGTGGAGATATACAATATAAACATGAAAATATCTCAACATCATTAGTCATTAGGGAAATGGAAATCAAAATCACAATGAGACACCAGTTCATACTTAGGATGACTATAATGGGAAAAAAAAACAGGCAATAACAAGTACTGGCAAAGATGTGGAAAAATTGGAACCCTCATACATTGTTGGTGGTAATATAAAATGGTACAGCCACTGTGGAAAAGAATTTGGCAGTTTCTCAAAATATTAAACATAGAGTTACCATATCACCCAGCAATTCCACCCCTAGGTATATACCCAAGAGAACCAAAAACATACTTCCACACGAAGATCACATGTTAATGTATGTTGCAGCATCATTCGTAACAGCAAAAGTGAAGATAAACTAAATGTCTACCAAATGACGAATGGATAAACAAATTGTGGTGTATCTATACAATGGAACGTTATTTGGCAAAAAAAAATGAAGTACTGATACATGCTACAGTATGGATGAACCTTGAAAACATTATGCATTGAAACATCAGTGGTTGCAGGGGAATGGAGAGGGGGTGGAGATTGGGGAGTGACTGCTAATGGGACACAGTTTCTTTAGGAGAGATAAAATGTTCTGAAATTAGAGTGTGGTGATGGTTGCACAACCCTGTGAATATAGTAAAAAGCATTTCATTGTGCACTTTAAGAAAAGGTGAATTGTATGTTATGCAAATTATATCAAAATTAAGCTGATAAATAATCTGAGGTGGATTGAATATATAAATGTAAACTAACCCTTAAAAATAAAAGAAAATATAGAAGACTGGATCAATAATTTGGGTGTGGGGAAGGCCATTCTAAGTATGATACAGAACTAGGAATACATAAAGGACAATATTGACAGATTGAGTACATTGGAATAAATAATCTTCAATGTAGAAAGACACTATAAAATTTAAATATATATGAATAACTTTTGCAACATGAGAAACAAATATATTTAGAGAATAGTCTTTAAAATCATTAGGAAAAAGATGAACTCCCCAGTAACATGCAGTGCCGGCCAGAGTGTGGGGAAAGGGGCACTCGTGTGGAGAAACAGTGAGTGTAAATTAGTGCAGCCAATTGGAGGGCAATTTGGTGTCCAGGAGTGACCTGCAAAACCTTTTCAATGGGTACGGCACAGTCTAAGTGAGAAGCACCAGCTGAGAATAACCAGCCTCCCACACTGAGGCAGGCAGACTGAAAGTCAGCCCTGGGGAATTTTTGAAATGTTCAGCATAAGCAGAATTTTGTCCCAGCATTTCTACTTCTAGGACTGTATCCTGAGAAATGCTTCAAAGGCACACAAAGAATGTTTACTACAGCTATGTCTGTAGTAGTAAACAATTAATGTCCATTCATAGGAAATCGGTTATATAAATGATGTATCCTCACCATCAGATCCTATGCAGCCATTAAACAAATAACATAACTCAATCACTGCTGACATAGAAAGATGCTTGAAATGCATTGCTAGAGAAAAAAAGTAAGTTACAGAACAGTATGTATAACGTGATGGCAATTTTGAAAAAATAATGGTATAGATGTTTGTATATGCATAGAAAAAATTCTGGATAAATGCACAATGAACTGTTAATGGTAGTTACCTGTGAGGATTGAATATTTGGAGGGGAGAGAGTATGGGGGGGGAAGGAAATTATTTTATATACCTGTGAATTATTTTTATACTTTGGTAAATATGGAAAAATAAAGCAATTACCTTAGGAGAAAATAAGGAAGCAGAGAAGGTGACAGGGAAGGTACAATATATGAATAGTAATTAACAGTGGTTTTACCTAGGTGATGGAGTTTTGGGGAATTCTCCCCATTTGCTTATCTGCATTTTCTAATTTTTCAATGAGTTTTTATTAGTTGTTTAAAAAAACAGAAATAGAAGAACGTCCTCATGCCTTTCTGCTTACCAGTTGAACAGACTGGTGATGTGGGTGCAAAAGGAGATAGTTTCTAAACAATGAAGCCGTTTAGAAGATAATGTTAAGAGAGTTGGTGATGGAAACATATATAAAAATGAACTCCTAAGTCACATACTTAGTAATCACGAATGTGTCTCTTTGAGACATCAGGACTTCAAAATTTTAACGTATTCTTTGTGAAACATGCACTTGAACCTTGAAAGTTCTATTATGCTAATTGATCGTTATGGACAACAGAGCTCAAATGACATCTGTGAGTCCAGATGGTATATAAGGTAACATTTTAATTTGTTAGAAGTCTTAGAACTCCTTTGTCTTTTCTCCCATTGTGCATGAAGGTAGCTAAATAATTGAGTCAGGTAGGTTCCCTGTCTTAAAGCAATATGGACAAGGAAGTTTATTCCAACAATATGACATGTTTGAAAAACAATCATTTTTTAAACTCTAAAAGTATATTTGCATTTGTGTGTATATCTATATCTATCTGTCTGTATATACTATAGGTATACTCTGTAAGGATACATATGATTACCAGGCATGTATGGTGGGGCTTTCTGAGAGAGAGAGGAAGTAGACAACTGGGGAGAACCAAGCAAAGAAAATAAAATGTACTCAAAATGTGCGAAATTACATTTATGTATTTGTGTTAAAACAAAAATAGATTCAACAAATATTTGAGGATTTACTATATGCAGGCCCTGTTTTAGGTGTTGAGGTACATCAGTGAACAACTCTGACAAAGATCCCTACCTTCATGAAGCTTATATTCCAGAAGATAATAAGCCATAGACATAATGTGTTGGTAAATCATAACTTACACAACTGTGTGTGAAACACACAATGTTTTTCCTTACCCTCACACTACTGTCACACTCACGACAGTCTGACACATGTTGGGGGGATTTCCAATTCTGCAACGCCAGCTGGGGATCGCATAATTTAACTCAATTCTGACATTGTCTTCCCAGAGATAGCATCAGATCCCATAGGTTAAGGGGATCTGAGACTGCCCTCCTCTTCAGATGCCAATCACAAGCAGTCAGTCCCAGGTTACCTGCAACTTCTGTCTGACTTGGCTACAAATCAGGGGTTCCCATGACCTTCTCCCCTTTGGATTTAATTATTTGCTGGAACAGCTCATGGAACTCATGGAAACACCTACTTATGCTTACAAGTTTATTATATAATAAAGGATGTGATGAAGGATGCAGACAAACAGCCAAATGAAGAGATACATAAGGTGAAGTCTGAGAGGATCCTGAGCACAGGAGTTTCTTCCCCGTGTAGCTGGGTGAGTCACCTTCCCAGTATGTACAGATGTTCATCAACCTGGAAGCTCTCTGAATCCCATACTTTTAGGATTATTATGGAGGCTTCATCACATAAATACAATCCATCATTAACTCCATTTCCAGCCCTTCCCCCATCTCTGGAGAATGGAGAGTAGGGCTGAAAACTTTAAGCATGGCTTGGTCTTTCTGGTGACCAGCCCCCATCTAGGAGCCCACCAAGGGTCACTTCATTAGAACAAAAGACACTGCTATCACCCAGGAGATTCCAAGGGATTTAGGAACTCTGTGGCAGAACTGGGGTCAAAGACCAAATATTAGAACAAAAGATGCTCCTAGTGGTCTATCACTTAGGAAATTACAAGGATTTTAAAAACTCTGTGCCAGGAACCAGGAGCAGAGACCAACATATATATTTCTATTATCTCACAATGAATAAATATAATTTTAAGAATTATAATTAATGATAATTAAGTGACAGATGTATAAAAATTAAAAGAACATATACACATATTTTAAAATTAAAAATAAGAAATTGCTTTATCAGTAACTTAGTAATTAATACCACCAACAAAAAAGAAATATATTAAATGGTGTGACAGCAGAGGATTTAAGGAAATTTTTATTCTAATAAAAAAAACCTGAAAAAACACCTAAGAATTAGGTGGCCTGAATCTAGTCCTGATTCTACCACTGTCCAAAACTCGGCTAGTTACTTAATTTCTCTTTCTGCATCCTTAACTTGCAACTGGGGATAATAATACCTGGTCTGCTTGACTTCATTGGGTTATTGTGAAACTCACATGAAGTATAGAAGTACACTCTAGGGCTTCCCTGGTGGTGCAGTGGTTGAGAGTCCGCCTGCCGATGCAGGGGACACAGGTTCATGCCCCGGTCCGGGAAGATCCCACATGCCGCGGAGCGGCTGGGCCTGTGAGCCATGGCCGCTGAGCCTGCACGTCTGGAGCCTATGCTCTGCAATGGGAGAGGCCACAACAGTGAGAGGCCTGCGTACCGCAAAAAAAACAAGAAGTACACTCTAAAAATCATCAAACACTATACACAAGTCAAAGAATTGAGACTGATAAAGCTATAGATTGTTCTGATGAACCCAACAAGACAAGCCAGTGGAATCAATGCCTGGAGGACTCCAGTGGGTCCAGTTGGAAAAGCATTGCCCTTCAGAATTATAGAAAGGTGACTAAAATATAAGAGGAAAGAGGTAGTTTATTACCATGTGTTGCAGGCATACTGGGGACAGCCAGCTAAAAACAATCCCCCACCTGCCTCCATTAACTAGAATTGACTTCTGGCAGCACTGTTTCCTCAACACAACACTGCCAGCTGGTCATAGTTAAGTAGAGCTGGGGCAATATGATTTTTTTCCAGAGAAACTTTGACTTAGGTGAAGGAAATAGTTAGAGGGATGGACAGCCAGACAGAAGAATTCTGGAAAGCCGGAGCAGTTGCATTTGAAGTTGGAGCTATGAGCAGCCATCTTTGGGCCAGGAAGCCTGGCTGGTCTAGAATGAGGCAGAGTTGAGAAACAGCCTAACCCTCCTCGGGCTGCTGGTGCCCTCCGGCCTGGTTCCGGTTCTTCCTGAGGCCCAGTTCTTGGGCTCCATGAGTCACCCTGAATCCTGAAAATTTTTCAAAGGTTAGCATGTTTCCTGTTGCCAAAGATCCTTAACTAAACATGTAATCTACATCTGGCTCATTTGGCAGCGTTACAATTAACAGGAATAGCACAGAGGCAGTTAAAAAATAAACCACTTTGCACTGGCTTAACTGGGTCACGAACATATTGCGCAACCCTTACAGGTATAGTCATTCCAACAAAGAGAACAGGATAATAGGAAAGCAGCTGAGTCAGGAGTAATGCAGTCATTAACCTAAACTGCACTGACATTTGAAAATGCAGTTCAGGAAAATGAACATGCTGGACCAGACATTTTTTGAGAATTTCTAACTGCTCTTGGGACTGCGGCTTAGAGCTTGCTGGTTCTGGAGAGTCACAGTCACAGGAACCCCAAAGTTACACACTCCCTGCTGCAAATCACAGAAAAGTTGGAGATCCATGAACACTATAACTTAACCTCAAAACTATCAAGCGAACCCCAGAAATATCAATAGAGCCTCACTGCCCCTGAGTCCCATCAATACAGAAGAATTTAGAAAACAGCAGTCATCATTCATTTCCTTCATGCCTTCATTCATTCAACAAATATTGAGAGCTTATTACGTGCCAAGTACTGTGTTAGGGGCTGGGGATACAGCTGTGAAAAAAAACAATGAAGTCCTTTTCTCAAGGAGCTTATGGTCTAAGTGGAGGGAGAGAGACAATATAAAATCGGGATGTAACATGTTGTTGTACGCGCTGGAAAGAAAAATTAAGCATGGCAGGCGTATAGGAGTAACGGATGTGTGTTATTTTACATACATTGGTCAGGCACAGCCTCTGTGATAAGGTGACATTCGAACAGAAATTTCCGAGAAGGGAAGGAGAAAGGGATGCAGCTCTCTGGGCCAAAAGCTTTCCAGGCAGAAGGAAGAGGTAGTAAACAGCCTAAGGTGGGAGCCAGTGGGAGCCCATGTGGCTGGAGCCACGTGAACTTGAGAAGGAGTGGTGGAGGGGTGCCTCGTAGGCCTTGGTAAAAACTCACATTTACTCTAAGGAAGGGAGTCATTGAGATTTTGAGTAACTAGAGGAGTGACATGGTCTGACTTATGGTTTAAAAGGATCACTCTGGCTGCTGTATGGAGAATAAACTGTAGGGGATCCAGGGAGACCAGTAAAGAGACTATGGCTGTAGTCCAGCAGACAGATGGTGGATTAGATCATGTAGCAACAATGACGATGGTGAGAAGTGGTCAGATTTTGGATATCGCCATAAGGCTCACTGAGGGATTGGATGTGGGTTTTCAGAGAAAGTACAAAATGACTCCTAGGCTTTTGGCTTCCAAATGAAGTTGCTTGTCCTCCAGGGGGATGCGGAGCGGGGAGGCAATGCAGACTATTTACATCAAACACAGAAAGTGGACATGAACTCAGTCTAGTCGTTATGGATCTGAGTGAGAGCTGCCTGTGCTGAAGTACTTCAGGCCAAGGTCTGGGCTGATGAGGAAGGATCAAAAAATGGAGCCAAGAGTTGGGCAGAGCTGATGAGCAGTATGACTAGAACAGAATGCCATCTGTAAGTCAAGGCCGGATGTTAAGATACTTAGATAAGGGGATGCAATACTGAAAGCAAAGTCAAGGTCAGAGTTCAGAGTTTCAGTCCAGTTTGGGAGGCAAAGGCAGTAATTCAAACGGGACAAGAGCAAGGATAATTTATGAAATATGAGAAGGCTTTGAGTACAACATCTCATTTGATCTTTACAACAACCCCAAGAATTAGGTGTCATTAGCCCTATT
The DNA here is from genome assembly GCF_005190385.1 of Monodon monoceros. Classification (NCBI taxonomy): domain Eukaryota; kingdom Metazoa; phylum Chordata; class Mammalia; order Artiodactyla; family Monodontidae; genus Monodon; species Monodon monoceros. Next base: position 55,981,714 of record NW_021703778.1, on the reverse strand, counting down.
TTACAAATGAGGAAAATCAAAAGGGTGAATAACCTACACATGGCTGGTAAGCAGTAGAACACGGTTTTAAGCTTAGTTTGGATCTGACTCTGCAGCACGAGTTTAAGCTTAAAGACTGAGCGATACTGCAAGTTTCAATGTCTCAGTAGGCAGCTGAAGTCATCTCAGAGGTTCAAGTTAGGTGGGTGTGGGAGTAGTAAGCACAAGTGGAAGCAGAGTCCAAGTATACAGACAAATTTGGATCCAAGCTGGAGTTTGAAATCAGAAACCCAGGATCTGACACAGCAACACACTCACCCTACTGCAGCAGCACCAAGAGCTAAGCAAGGCATTGCAGATGCAGACGGTTGTAATGCAAGGTAAGTATTCTGCTTAGCTAGATTTGTTAGATTTGTAACACTGCCACCGTATTATACCAAGGCATCAAGAGGAGCATGCAAATCCAACGGAATTTGATTGTTAGACCTCTGCACTGGAACTGAGAGTGTTCCAACATGGGTAATCAAATGTCTTTTGTGTAAGATACTTGTTACATACTAAGCATTGGAAGAGCTCATAAATATCCTTTTCTTTACCTGGTTTATTTAAGGAGCCTGGCCGAGGCACTACCAGGAAAGAGCTTGGTGAGTTCACAATGCTCTTTCAAAGGTAAACAACTTTGGGCTTCCAATACTTTTCTTTTCTTCCACCAAATGCAGGAACTGAACACACTGAACACAAATTCCATTCTTAATCTGCTTAAAAGGCACATTAATGCACTCAGTCCAATGCAGCTATTATAGAAATAAGAGCTATAAGCAGTATATACTGGTAAAGGCTAATCATCGTGGCTATTATAGTGGGTTAGAATTCAACAAGGTGCTGTCCTGTTCAGAGTTGTCCCAGGTAGGCTGTACTGTTAGGCTCAAGTAATTTGCATCTTCTAAGTTAACAAGGACCTTAGGCCCATAGAGATAAGTGCCATCCAGTGACAGAGAGTGAGTTAGTGGTGAAAGTGGATCCAGAACTCTGATCTCCCAATTCCCAATTTGTCCCCTTTCTTCTCTATCTAGATTTTAATGAGATAATAGATTTGAATAGTAAGCAATCCTAATATGAACAGGCATATGGTAAAACTATAATTACTAATACTAGATACATGATAAACCCATTTAGGGTAGAGCATCTACTTGACTTGAGTTCAACAGTAAATGGGAACTGAAAAGGCCAAGATTAGGTGAGCAGTTCAGTCAGAGAACATGACAACCAGCCCACTAACTAAATGTGCTACACACCATAGCATATGATGGAAAACAATACTTTTAAATAATTTTGTAAGGAATATTATGCAGAACCTACACTATTTTAACCTAGAAGCAAAGGTGATACCATATTGAATTTTATTTTAAAAAGTTTGATTCATAATGCTCTTTTTACTCCTCAGATGTAGGCCCCAGTATAAATTTATATATAACTGGCTCAGTCTTTATGATACAAACCACCTGTTCCCAAGCTGCAGCAACTGCAGCAGGAAATAAGAAACAAGACTATCTCATCATCATCATCATCGAAGTGGCTGCACAAGGATCCCTAAGGTGCACTCATGACTTTGTCATGAAGTTGTTTGGCATTAGAAATTCCGATTCCTACTGTAGTTAAAGTAAACTAAACACAGCAAGCCTGGTAAGGTTAATTGAATAGAAAATACCTGGTTTCTTATTTGGGAAGATGTGGATGAATAGGAACTCTCATATGGTCGCAGGAATGTAAATCAATATGCTCACTTTTGGACAGCAATGTAGCATCTCATAGACTTGAAGATATGCATTCTCTGTGACCCAGCAATTTTACTTCTAGATATATACCCTAAAGACACTCTTATACATGTTTACAAGAATTCTCACTGCAAATGCGTTTGTAGCAGCAAAATTTTAAAAACAAGTGTCATTTAAAAAGTGGATAGGACTTCCCTGATGGTCCAGTAGTTAAGAATCCACCTTCCAATGCAAGGGACATGGGTTTGATCCCTGGTTGGGGAACTAAGATTCCCACATGCTGCGGGGCAACTAAGCCCACATGCTCTAGAGCCCGCATGCTGCAACTACTGAGCCCTTGACCCCAAAAGAAGAAAAAAAATGGATACACTGCAACACAGCAATTAAAATGGAATTAGAGCTACATATATCAACATAAATTTCAGAGACATGTTGAGTGAAAAACATAAGTTGAAAAAATAGGAATATGCCATGAGATTTTAAAACATGCAATATTACAAGCTTACAAAATCATTAGTAAAAGTGAAACCATGCACCTCAGATTGGGACTTGAACCCACGTGCTGGGACTTGAACCCGGCCAAAACCCACAGTCTTCCAACTGACATCACACACCTGGTTTTAGGACTTAAAGAAACTCAGGTTCTTGATGTCACATTGCAGAAAGAATTCAGTGAGAAACAAAGTGATAGGTAAGAAGTGGATTTATTTAGAGAGAAACACTCCACAGAGTGTGGGCCATCTCAGAAGGTGAGAAAGGCACCAGGGTATGGGGTTGTCAGTTTTTATAGGAGTGGGTAATTTCATAGGCTAATGAGTGGGAGGAGTATCCCAGCTATTTCAGGAAGGGGTAAGGATTTCCAGGAATTGGGCCACCGCCCACTTGTTGATCCTTATGGTCAGTCTTGGAAGTGTCATGGCACCTGTGGGTGTGTCATTTAGCTTGCTGATGTGTACAGTTAGTGTATACTGAGGCTCAAGGTCTAGTGGAAGTTGACTTGCCACCTTGGACCCATCACTTTATGTCATGTCCTTGGGCTATGTCATTCTTTCAAAGGTTGTGCCCTGCCCCCTTCCCTCCTGTGTCAAAAGTATAAAACTGTGCATGAGAATGATAAACAAAATTCAGAACAGTTGTCTACCTCTGAGGAGGGAGGTAGGGAAATGAGATGTGGGAGGGTCAAAGAGAGGGATTCAATTGTATCTGTAGGTGTTTATCTGATGCAAATGGACATTAGATGAACTGATAAAGCAAGTGGTATTGAAACAGGAGGGAAGGAGGCAAGGCACAACCTTTGAAAGAATGACATACCCCAAGGAAGTGACATAAACTGATTAGAACCAAATGGGTCCAAGATGGCAAGTCAACTTCCACTAGACCTTGAGCCTCAGTATACATTAACTGTAACACATCAGCAAGCCAAATGACACACCCACGGGTGCCATGACAGTTCCAAGACTGACCATAAGGATCAACAAGTGGGCGGTGGGGGCTACCCTGGTGGCGCAGTGGTTGAGAGTCTGCTTGCCGATGCAGGGGACACGGGTTCGTGCCCCGGTCCGGGAAGATCCTACATGCTGCGGAGCGGCTGGGCCCGTGAGCCGTGGCTGCTGAGCCTGCGCCGCAACGGGAGAGGCCACAACAGTGAGAGACCAGCATACGGAGGGCGGGGGGGGGGGGGGGGGGGGGGGGGGGGGGG
>NW_021703778.1:55938860-55978161 GCF_005190385.1 Monodon monoceros | reverse complement strand
GGGGGGGGGGGGGGGGGGGGGGGGGGGGGGGGGGGGGGGGGGGGGGAAGTGGTGGTGGCCCAATTCCTGGAAATCCCCACCCCTTCCTGAAATAGCTGGAATACTCCTCCCACTCATTAGCCTATGAAATTACCCACTCCTATAAAAACTGACAACCCCATACCCTGGTGCCTTTCTCACCTTCTGAGATGGCCCACACTCTGTGGAGTGTTTCTCTCTAAATAAATCCACTTCTTACCTATCACTTTGTCTCTCACTGAATTCTTTCTGCAATGTGACATCAAGAACCTGAGTTTCCTTAAGTCCTAAAACCAGGTGTGTGATGTCAGTTGGAAGACTGTGGGTTTTGGCCGGGTTCAAGTCGCAATCAGGGTCTTGGCTGGGTTCGAGTCCTGACAGCATGGGTTCAAGTCCCAATCTGAGGTGCACAGCTTCAGTATCTATACGTGCTTTAAAAAAATTTTACACAGTTTTCCCACGTGCTTGAAATCTTATTTAAATAATAACCAAAAAAGTGTGTATGTGTGTGTGTGGGGGGGGTGTTGCTGTTTCCAGATTAAACCTAATATCTAAGATTCAGAAATAGCTCTAAAAATTGTGATGCCAAGCCAACACCTGGAACATTCCTCTAAGTTAGAATTAGTCATTTAAAAGGTAAATTATTTTTGGACATAAGCAAAATGGCAGAATAGAAAACCTCTAGACCTCACTGCCCCATAGAAAAACCGACTTTAAAAATACATGGTCCAAAAAGCCTTTATGAGTACTCCAGATCCCAGTTAAGAAGTCACAGAACCCCCAGACAATCTCAAAGCCAAGAACAGACACAATGAAGTGAGTCATTTGAAAAAGTTTTGTTTCAACCATGTCAGCCCCTTCCTCAAGCCAGCACCGCTCATGCTTGGGAGGGGAAGCCCACTTTGAAGCTTCTCCTTTGGGAGGGGCAGGGAGGACTAGAACAATCAACCAATGTTCCAGGTTTTGGGGGGCTGCCCAAGAGATTGATCGCAGTCTGGCCTGACTCAAAGCACCACTTTGGCTGCCTGGGGGCCGCTGAGAACAAAAGAGAGCTCAGGGAATTGGTGCAGCACCAGAGAACCTGCAGTACCTGGGACAGACATCGGACAAAGCAAGAGACGACAACCTCCTGGAAAAGAAACTTAGCTGGCGGATGAGGGGTTGGGGGGGGGGGCGTGTAGCAACACACACAAGTACTGAGATTACACAATCCTATAAAAGGTATGAGAATCTCTAGCTGGGACGATTGGTGAGATTACTCCCCAGTACAAGCCCGTCTGTAAAGACAGGTAGAAGCACCTGCTTTTTCAGATGCAAAAATCAGAACAAAAAATAACAAGACACATGAAGAAACACGGAAACATGACCCAAAGAAATAAATCGCCATATACTGAAAGGAAATGAAATGGAGATCTATGAATTACCTGACAAATAGTTCAAAATAATCATCTTAAAGAAGCTCAATGACGGGCTTCCCTGGTGGCGCAGTGGTTGAGAGTCCGCCTGCCGATGCAGGGGACACGGGTTCGTGCCCCGGTCTGGGAAGATCCCACATGCTGCAGAGCGGCTGGGCCCGTGAGCCATGGCCGCTGAGCCTGCGCGTCCGGAGCCTGTGCTCTGCAACGGAAGAGGCCACAGCAGTGAGAGGCCTGTGTACCGCCAATAAATAAATAAATAAAGCTCAATGTGCTACAAGAGAACACAGATAAACAACACACAAAATCAGGAAAACAATGCATGAACAAAGTAAGGATACAACAAAGTTTAGAAACTATAAATTCACAAGAGGGGCTCAACAACAGACTTGATCAAGCAGAAGAATCAGTGAACTCGAACACAGTTCATCTGACATTATCAAGTCAGAGAAACAAACAAAAAGGACAAAAGAAGAAAGCCTAAAGGACTTATGAGACAAAATCAAGTGGACAAATGCGTATTACTTAGTAAAAGAAGCCAGTCTGAAAAGGCTACATACTATATGATTTCAATATATAACATCCTGGAAAAGGCAAGACTATGTATGGAGAGTAAAAAGATCAGCGGTTGTATTGGTTTTGGGACAGGGCGGGAGTGGAGGAAGAATGAGTAGGCAAAACACACAGGATTTTTAGGACAGTGAAACTACTCTGTATGATACGATGGTGGACACATCATTATACGTTTGTCCAAACCTACAGCATGTACAGTATCAAGAGTAAACCCTAATTAATGCAAACTATGGACTTAGGCTGATACTGTTGTGTCAACGTTATGTTCATCAATTATAACAAATGTACCACTCTGGTGGGGGATATTGACAATGGGGGAGCTGTGCATGTGTGGGGACAGTAGGTATATCAGAAATCTCTGTACCTTATGCGTAATTTTGCTGTGAACCTAAAATTTCCCTAAAAAATAAAGTCCATTAAAAACAAACAATAAAAGGCTTCAAATCAACAATCTAACTGTACACCTCAAGGAGCTAGGAAAAAAAAAAACTAAACCCAAAGTTATCAAAGGAAAATTAGAACAGAAATAAATGAAATAGAAAAGATACACAAATTTAACAAATGCTTTGCTAGAGTAAGAGAAAGGAGTCAACATAAATCAGAAATGAAAGAGACAGAAATTAAAAAGGGATCATATGAGACTATAATGAACAACTGTATGCCAACAAATTGGATAACCTAGAAATGGATAAATCTCTAGAAACATGCAACCTGGAAGAGTGAACTGTGAAGAAATGGAGATTTAATCCATCATCAAAAACCTCCCAACAAAGAAAAGCCCAGGACCACATGGCTTCACTGGAGAAGTCCACCTAATATTTAAAGAAGAATTAATATCAATCCTTCTCAAACTCTTCCAAAAAACTGAAGAGGGAATACTTCCAAACTCATTCTGAGGCCAGCATTATCCTGATGCCAAAATCAGACAAAGATCTAAGAAAATAAAACTACAGACCAATATACCTGATGAGTACTGATATAAAAATGCTAAAAAAAAATACTAGCAAACTGAATTCAACAGCACAAAGAATTAACATTATAAACAGGTGGGATTCCTGGAATATAAGAATCAACCAACATATGAAAATCAATGTAATATAGCACATTTTCAGGATAAAAGACAAAACCCCCATGACTATCTCAATTAATATGGAAAAAGCATTTGACAAAAATTCAACACCTTTTCATGATTAAAAAACTCAACAAAATAGGAAGAGGGAAATTACTTCAACATAATAAAGGCTACATATGAAAATCCACAACTAACATCATATGCAAGGGTGAAAAACTGAAAGCTTTTCCTCTAAGAGCTTGCCTTTTTAAGGTAACTTGAATATACATTTAAATTCACAACGATATTCATTGAAATCACTGAATTCATTGAAAATATATGCATTTTTAAAACCTTTGTGAATCCAGATGAAATTAATAAATAGGTCAGTGGAAAGGTAGAAGTCCAGATATTAAGAGAACTGGCTTTGTACAAAACAGGAATGGAAGACAAAACAGAAAAGTGAGGTTAAAGGAAGAATGGTTATATTTGGATAGGTAAATGGGTAAGTTCTTGAGCAAAGGAAAGATGGTGTATTGTAGAGCAAATACATTTAAAGGAGCTTCCTCCAGCTGCATAGTTCAAAGCTTCCACACACATCTTACATAATAAGTTTTGAAATCTATGAAGGTCTTATTCTATTTTAATGTGTGAGGTTAAGTCAACAAGAGATTTTTGTGTGGAGATGAAGAGTTTTAAGTCTTTTGGCCTAACACAGTTTCAACTGTAGCCACGATTCAAAGATGCTGAAAAGTGGAATTAGATGAGATTCTGCTAGTGGTTTTCATTCTAGCAGGTAATTATTTTCATTACCTAAAGAGTTAACAAGAGCCATATTTGCCGGCCATGGTTTATTTGTCCTTTTTCTTCAAACAGGATAACCAAAGATACACAGTATTCAATAAAATAAAATAGATGAAACAAATTCTAAGAGACTGCGATGCCACATGCTACATTTAACCTAATTTTATTCATGCTTGCCTTGGGATGGGGAATAGATCATTCAGTAAAAACATACAGTAAAAACAAAATATGTCTTATCATGTACAACTTTTAAACTACAATAATGATGTACCTTAATTACTTCCATGCACACAAGTCTAACATTACAGTTCTTTTTCTTAAACAAAATTAAGACTTCTAGGAGCATTTTATAATAAAGTAATTCCTAATTTTTCTTTGTAGATAGATCAAGCACCTCCAAAATACAAATTCCTATACACAGTGAGCGCTTTACTTAAAATGAATACTTAAGTAAATTAAGTACATGGACAGCCTTAGGATAAGCTGACATTATATATTCAGCTAAGTAGGCAACAAACCATAGTGCCAAATGGAAAAAGTGTATTTGCAAATAAATTTCAAAAACTACGTTAACTTTTTATAATTAAATACAGAAAATATACTGATTTGCTAAAATAAATAAGATGTGATGTAGTAACACTTCACTATAAAGAATGCATACCAGAACATTTATAAACGGTGAGTGAATCTTATTAAGAATAGTTTACTACAATAAACGCTGGCTAAATAGAAGTGCATATTGTGAAGCACTATGGGTGGTATATGTTTTGCCACATACTTTTGTTACCTTGAGGTAGATAACACATGTGTACCAAATTCGGCATTCATTTTCAGTTGCTGCTGGTATCATGTGTTTTTAAGAAATGTGTACAGTATGAAAAACTTGAAAATACTCATGAATGAAAAATGTTTTAGGAAAAAAATAGATATTTTCATGCAATTATGTACAGTCTCACTGTGTAAATTTCAAGGCAAGATTTTTGTTTCCTGTAAAACAGATCATTGTTCTATGAGAGAATGTTTTTTCCTTGTCTTAGTGCATTTCTTTTGTCTCCTCCTGCATTGCATTATTTTGCTCTATTCTTTATTTTTGTGTGCAAACGACATGCCAGTTAAAACGAAAACCATCTCACATGTAGAAAAAAAGTCTGGATTTTAAAAACCAAGAAAATATCCTTTCTAAATGACACCATCTGATTCAAGTAAAAAAATGACTTAAACACTAGTAATAAAGAAGACAAAACACATTTCATGAAGAATACAAAAAGAAATGTCTGCTGAGTGTTTTAGTTCAGATGTTTCAGAATGCTGCTGTATGTTTTATGAGGAATCTGAGGGGAAGATTTCATAGCAGAAGGTGTTAATGTGGCCTGTATTGACTTAAGTGGTGACCCAACTGGACTGTGAAACTGTGGGATGCCTATGGATTCAAGCTGCTTGTTAAAGAGGAACTCCCCACTGTTGTTCAGAAATCCTTCCTCATTTCCTCTCTCCCCAAGCTTCCCATCCTCTACCGGCTCAGTTTCTAGCATTTCAGTATCCTCTTTCCTGCTAAAGAACTTGTCCAGGTAACTGGTGTAAGTGTTTTCCTTTTCAATTTGCTCATCCTTCCTTACCTCACAACAAAACTGATTTATGAGAAAACAGTCCTCCCCACCTCCCACAAACTGGCTATCCCAAGAAGACTGGTACAAGGCTTCTAATTGAGCCAAATTGGCCATTCCTTTCTCCTGTTTTTCTCGGCTTACTGACTTGGATATCAAACTTTTCAATTCTAGTTGGGACACTGAGCTATTCAAGTCATTTAATTTGTCAACAACATCAGTAGGCTCATGTTGTGAACTAAGTTGAATAGTTCCTGCAATAAACGAATCAAAGTCAAATCCCTGATTCTTTTCCCTTTCTTTTTCAGCCAGTTGCTGTGACGCTTCCTCTAGAGCTATCTGGGCTTTAACCAATCCATTCCTTTCACATTTTGACTTGCCTTTCTTATCAGATTTTTCTTTGCTTTGTTCTTTCCAATTGGAAAGATCTATAATAAGCTTGGGTTCATAGTAATGATTAACTTCACTCTCTCTCCAAACTAAGTTATCTAAGTATGATGATGACCTCGTTTTGTAGTTACAAGTATGGCTACACTCCAGATCACAGTATTTGTTTTCATGATGATCTGAGTATTGCCAACAAGGCTCAGTAGAGTAACTGGTGTCAAAAGCAGGATCCTCCAAATACTTTTCACGATCTCCATCCAAATATTTTCGAGGATCGACTTGTACTTCTTCTTCATCAGTGACATCAGACAGAGCTCTTGGGTCGAGCTGAACTTCATCAATATCAAAGTTGTTATGTATAGGCCAATCATGCTCTGAAAACTGACAATCATGGTACCTGAAAAAAATTAATACATTAATCTTAGTCCAGGTGTATGATTTCATTTTCAAATTCACTTGCGTGCCTTTTAGATCAAAACACTGTGTGTGCTAGGTCTATGATGGGATAACAGGAGTGTTAAGTCATAAGCCTTCCTCCAGGAATTTATAATATATAATCTTAACGGATAGGTAAGCTCTGTTACTATATAAAGCAATATGAGGCAATATTTGGTAATTACCAATAAAGTATATAATTATATAAAATGCATATAAACATCTGAGTGGCTGATGTACAGTTCAATTCTAACACAGTTTCACACACAGAAAAAAATACTTTATGGCCACAAAATGTAGATCTCTAATTTCAATCAGGTGTCATACAGAATTTCACTCTACTGGTAATAAGGCAGATAAGGGCTTGATGGAAATCATCACCATGAACAGAAAAAACAAAAAAACCCAACAAGTATCCATGTATATGTTTTACTGAATGTGGTATCCTCTTACTGACACATTACAGTAAGGTGACCACACCATGCTCAAGTAGAGGCAGACTGAGACACACATGAAAACATGGGGGGTTGAGGAGGAGGGAATAGAAAAGAGATTAGATAACTAATAAGTATGACAGAAAATGTGGAGACTGGAAAACATCTGGGTAAGTGAGGAAAGAACTATACACAGATGGTAGAAATGTTCATGTGGAGAAAGAAAATGGTTGGCAGATGTGTGTAAACATACTCTCAAACACCTCAACATTTTAGGAGTAAAAAAAATCCAACAAGTGAACAAACTAATTTCGACATTAACTACTTCTTGTTCCAAAGTAGCATTTAATTTTTCCCATTATGTATATCCTAAGCAGTAATTATTAAATATTTAAATCACATAAAGGCTATTCAAAGACAGCAGTAAGTTCAACAGAAACCCAAGACCATTTCTAAATTTCTAAGACTTTTACATTGTCTTATCATTTATAATTTAAAACTCACTATATTATGGTTCATTGAAAAAAAATATTTTTCTAATTTAGAGTCAATTTACCTTTCCCAGTTATAAATGTGACTATGAGTTTCATCCATAAGCAAAATATCATCAACTTCATCTTCAATATGAAAAGGATGACTTGAAATTGGCTCATCCATTGGAAAAGAGTAAATGCTCATGTAAGGATGGGAAAGCGCTTCTTCTGCTGTCAACCGATCCATGGGGCTGAATGTCAAAATTTGTTCCAGGAAATCCAGTGCTGCAAAACAGAGGAATAAAACACCTTAACTATACTGGAGGTCCACCAACCCATAAAGAACAAAAAGGGATTATACAATTAAAAGGTAAGTTAATTTAAGTTTTGTCAGAGAAATAAAACTAACTTTCCTGATTCACTGATTGAAAAGACACGCGTCCAAGAAACAAAGTAAATATTTGAAATATACCCCAATCTCATATTATGGCCAGTTATAAAGAAAAAGGAATATATTAAGTTGAACCATGTGAAACTTTCATTTTTGTCAGTCAAAAACGGTCAAATAACAGCAATTTCATATGGCTCAACCTAATACATAGGTCCTAATTTCAGCTCTGCAACTCACTAGCTTAGCTGAATTACTAGCTAAGCTGAATTACTAGCTATGTGGGACTGGACAGGTTATTTAAACTTGCTGAACTTCAGTTTCTTCATGTGTAGAATGGATATATAGATAGATGTCTTACAAGGTGTAAAAATTAAATGTATAGTGTCTAGTGCTTAATATAAAGCCCTTTCCTCCCCTTATCTCACTGACTAGCTGTTGTACTAATTTGTTGATTTCTGTTTCACATCAATCACACTACAGCATATCACACAATGCACTTGATCATTTTAGGGCTATGATGGAGCTACCAGAAACCCAATTCTTCCCACTCAGTCTTTTAGGCCTTCCTAAGCTCCTTACCCAGCCTGAACCACTCTGTCACCAGCCCTCCACCACCACACACTTGTATGCCTTAGGACTGACACCAATCTTCAACTCTGAATCATTCCTACCTTCCACTTTCTCCATTTCCTAGCCATACAGTGCTGATAAAAACTAGATGCAAAATCACATGTATATCTAGCTTTCTACAAATTCATACATACTGTGCAATTTCAATTTGGCCTTTGCTATTGCTTAGCAATGTTCCTCACCATCTCTCTCTTTCTTTTTTGGTGGTACGTGGGCCTCTCACTGTTGTGGCCTCTCCCGTTGCGGAGCACAGGCTCCAGACGCACAGGCTCCGGACGCGCAGGCTCAGAGGCCATGGCTCACGGGCCCAGCCGCTCCGCGGCATGTGGGATCCTCCCAGACCAGGGCAGGAACCCGTGTCCCCTGCATCGGCAGGCGGACTCTCAACAACTGCGCCACCAGGGAAGCCCCTCACCATCTCTTTATGCTATCTATCTTTCCATTATTCTCAACAGATAAACCTACTTCACATTTATCTCAATCCCTACTTCTTCACTATGGTCTATCACACATCTACTCAACCTTACTTTCTGTCTCAAAGGAAAAGCTAGCTAGCCCTTCTCTCTAAGACTAAGCTGCACTCTAGAAAGGATGCTCTTCTCAATTCCCAATCTCTCATTAACATGAAAAATAGCTGACATTTATATAGCCATTTATATTTTCACCTTTTCTCCACTCCTCTCTATTATATTACCCTATCTAGGAAGTCATTTCATGATACAACAAGCTGTTGTTCTTGGTTCTCCTGCAAGAGTCAGTCTTAGGCCAGGGCCCATGTGTCTCAAGGCAAGAGACAATCTGAGGCATAGAGTTATGAATGGTTGACTCAGCATAATCACCATCCTCGGAAGGAAGTATATCCAGCTACACAAGAGGAATATACTCTAAAATCCCTAGCATTTGGGAACAGTAGATAGCAGGTAGAAAGAGGCGGAGGTAACAAAGAAAGTAGTCAGGCTGATGGACTTCCCTGGTGGCGCAGTGGTTAAGAATCTGCCTACCAATACAGGGGACAGGTTCGATCCCTGGTTCAGGAAGATCCCACATGCCACGGAGCAACTAAGCCCGTGTGCCACAACTACTGAGCCTGTGCTCTAGAGCCCACAAGCCACAACTACTGAGCCCGCATGCCACAACTACTGAAGCCTGTGTGCCTAGAGCCCATGCACAACAAGAGAAGCCACCGCAATGAGAAGCCCACACACAGCAAGGACGAGTAGCCCCTGCTTGCCGCAACTAGAGAAAGCCTGTGCTCAGCAACAAAGACTCAACGCAGAAAAAAAAAAAAAAGAAAGTAGTCAGGCTGAGCTCCCAAATGTAGGCAAAGAAAAAACATTTCCATCATTGTTGAAAATGCTATTGGATAGCACTGTTCTGGAGGAAATCGGTCTATTTACTACAATGGTGTTGAAGTATGCTAAGATATAGAAATAAGTGGTAAATCTTTCACCACTCTTATTCAACATAGTTTTGGAAGTCCTAGCCACAGCAATCAGAGAAGAAAAAGAAATAAAAGGAATACAAATTGGAAAGTAAGTAAAACTGTCACTGTTTGCCAATGACATGATACTATATATAGAAAATCCTGAAGATGTCACCAGAAAACTACTAGAACTAATCAATGAGTTTGCTAAGGTTGCAGGATACAAAATTAATGCACAGAAATCTCTGGCATTCCTATATACCAACAACAAAAAATTCAGAAAGAGAAACTAAGGAAACACTCCCATTTACCACTGTAACAAAAAGAATAAAATACCTAGGAATAAACCTGTCTAAGGAGGTGAAAGACTTGTACTCAGAAAACTATAAAACACTGATGAAAGAAATCAAAGATGATGTAAACAGATGGAGAAATATACCATGTTCTTGGATTGGAAGAATCAATAATGTGAAAATGACTATACTACCCAAAGCAATCTACAGATTCAATGCAGTGGCATTCTTCACAGAATTAGAACAGAAATTTTTACAATTCGTATGGAAACACAAAAGACCCTGAACAGCCAAAGCAATCTTGAGAAAGAAAAGTGGAGTTGGAGGAATCAGGCTCCTCAACTTCAAACTATACTACAAAGCTACAGTAATCAAGACAGTATGGTACTGGCACAAAAACAGAAATACAGATCAATGGTAAAGGATAGAATGCCCAGAGATAAACCCACACACATATGGGCACCTAATTTATGACAAAGGAGGCAAGAACATACAATGGAGAAAAGACAGCCTCTTCAATAAGTGGTGCTGGGAAAACTGGACAGCTACATGTAAAAGAATGAAATTTGAACACTACCTAACACCATACACAAAAATAAACTCCAAATGGATTAAAGACTTAAATGTAAGACCAGACACTATAAAACTCTTAGAGGAAAACATAGGAAAAACACTCTTTGACATAAACCACAGCAAGATCTTTTTAGACCCACCTCCTAGAGTAACGGAAATAAAAACATAAATAAACAAATGGGACCTAATTAAACTTAAATGCTTTTGCACAGCAAAGGAAACCATAAAGAAGACAAAGACAACCCTCAGAATGGGAGAAAATATTTGCAAATGGAACAACAGACAAAGGATTAATTTCCAAAATATACAAACAGCTCATGGAGCTCAATATCAAAAAAACAAACAATCCAGTTAAAAAATGGGTGGAAGGCCTAAATAGACATTTCACCAAGGAAGACATATAGATGGCCAAGAGACACATGAAAAGATGCTCAGCATCACTAATTATTAGAGAAATGCAAGTCAAAACTACAATGAGGTATCACCTCACGCTGGTCAGAATGGCCATTATCAAAAAAGCTAGAAACAATAAATGCTGGAAAGGGTGTGGTGAAAAGGGAACCCTCCTGCACTGCTGGTGGGAATATAAATTGATACAACCACTATGGAAAACAGTATGGAGTTCCTGAAAAAACTAAAAATAGAACTACCATATGACCCAACAATCCCACTACTGGGCATATACCAAGAAAACCATAATTCAAAAAGAGTCATGTACCACAATGTTCACTGCAGCACTATTTACAATAGCCAGGACATGGAACCAACCTAAATGTCCATCAACAAATGAATGGATAAAGAAGATGTGGCACATATATCCAGTGGAATATTACTCAGCCATCAAAAGAAATGAGTTATTTGTAGTGAGGTGGATGGACCCAGAGTCTGTCATACAGAGTAAAGTAAGTCAGAAAGAGAAAAACAAATACCGTATGCTAACGCATATATGTGGAATCTAAAAAAGAAAAAAAAAAACGATACTGATAAACCTAGTTGCAGGGCAGGAATAAAGAGGTAGATATCGAGAATGGACTTGACATGGGGTGGGAGGGCAAAGCTGAGGCAAAGTGAGCGTAGCATCGACATATATACACTACCGAATATAAAATGGTTGGCTGGTGGGAAGCAGCAGCATAGCACAGGGAGATCAGCTCGGTGCTTTGTGATGACCTAGAGGGGCGGGATAGGGAGGATGGGAGGGAGCTTCCGGAGGGAGGGGATATGGGGATATGTGTTATGCGTATGGTTGATTCACTTTGTTGTGCAGCAGAAACTAACACAGTATTATGAAGCAATTATACTCCAATAGAGATCCATTAAAAAAAAAAAGAAATTAAGTGGTAAACTATATAGAAAGGGAGGATGAAAGGTAAGAATGGAGGGAAATTTAAGATTGGGTATTCATCTAACGACACTAGTGGGAACAGGGTTCCTAGTAGTCTTAATGTGTTAATTCACACGTACTTAATCTTATTTGCTTTTTCCCTCTGATGATCATGAACAGAACGGGAGAAAAGCTTAAGATGTTTAGGAAACTATATATTCCTATCTTTATGATTCATGCAAGAACTATTACAATCCTGGCATTGATGTAGCTAAATACAGTATGATAATTCTTAAAGATAAGAGACATAATCAACTTTTACAAAAGATGTTTTTCATGTCTAATGCTCTTCTTTTAAAGAATGTTATCTTATTACAGATAACTATTACAGGAGTTAGACTTTTGTATCTTATTTATATCAACAAACCCTAAAGATATGTCTTATTTTGAGATATGAAATTAATTACTTTAGTGGTCAACAGTTTTGATTCTCCCCAAGTTCCTACTACTTTCAAGTCTGCACAAACTCTCACATTTAGCACCTAATATTACTAACAGTGATCTGCCAACTTTTATGTAGGAAGTTTGCTCACATGGAGTTTTGATCTTTCCTCCTTCTCTTCCTTGCTCTGAAACGTTTGCTTTCCCTGACTCAATTCCCTCTTTCATATCTAAATCACATTTATATTCACACCCACACTTATGTATCATATAACCCTCACAGAACCCCATTCCAGCTTAGTGAGAGTCAGTGATTAATATGTTCACCTAGCGTAGACAATCAGAGGTGTAAGCTGGAAAAGTAGATGGAGTTAGAACCAGGAGAGAGGGGTTACTTTCTGGAATCTAGAAAATTATTCAGAGCAAAGAAACAGATCCCAGCCTAAGTGCCAGGCCAAAAAAGGGAAAGCCAGTGCTGAAGTTTTAGGTATACCTTAAAGCGTCTAAAGACTATTTGCGAGAATGCTACATATCTAAGGATAAAAAGCTAAAGCTTCCCTACACAAATCCTGCTTACACACAAACACACCATTACATGATGCCTACTCTTCAGTCACAATACCTTCTCGACTAATTCCCGGAAGCAGCTGAGTTAAAGGTTTGTGTGGCTCAGTCATGTCATTTCTAATGTAAACTGGAATAACGCTGAGAAGCTCCTGACGATCTTCCTCATGTACGACAGGAATAGATTCTAAAATCAGCTGCATCTGTTCAAGTTCATGTGCACCTGAGATCAAAAAAACACCAAATACAACAGGAATAAACACACTGTTTACTTATTGGCAATAAACATTCTAAAGCTATAGGAAAGTAACTTAAATATTGTAATGAACACTGGGGGGGAAATGGTTTTAACTGAATCATTAATCAGCAGATTTCACTGCATTGAATATCATCTTCAACCTGCTCAAAAAGCATATCTATTTCAATTACTGCTCACTGATATGTTTAGTTTTAGCTGCTTTGTTTCCATAAGAAATTGACTTGAAGTCTGGCCTCATATTAAGGTACCATGAAGTAGTGAAAAAAGCAATGAATTGAGATTTAAGGACCTAGAATCTAGTCCTAACTGTACCACTAATTCACTGTAACTCTGAGAATACTTAACATGGTGATGACTTACTTTCACTCTCAATAAAACAGAGGCCTGGACTAGATTTGTGAAACAAAAAGTTTTATAGTTATATATTAGGCTCAGTTAACATTTCAGGACCACTATTAAAGAAATAAAAGGGGAAACACTTCAGGCTAAATGGGCAACTAAAATTTTAAAAAAAACATTCATTTGCTTTTCCACTTATTTCTAGAAATTCATTCAACATTCAAAATTTTTCTTGAGTGCCTACTATGAGCAAGGCACTTTAGAATACATCTATGAAACAAAACTGAGCAAGTTCCTGCTTTCATGAAGCTCACAATCTAATGGAGGAAGACAGATAATAACTCTGTAAACATTCACATCAAACGGTGACAAATGCTATGAAGAAAAATAGAGTAAGCTAAGGGGGACAGGAGCACTGTTGGGGGTAGGGTTAATTTATATTAACAACCAAGGATGACCAAGGAAGGCCTCACTGAGAAGCTGAAAATTCAGGAACTCAGGGAACACACCATACATTCATATGGAGGAAAGGAGTTCCAGGAAGATGAGAAAAGGCCCAAAGGCCTACAGGAGACAGTGGGCTTGGGATGTCCAAGAAACAACAATTAGGCAAGTGTAGCTGAAGTAGAGTGGCTCGGGGGGAACTGATAGGAGATGAGGTCAGTGGTACCAGAACAAAAGAGTTTACTTTATCCTGAATTTGTTAAGAAGCCATTATAGAGTTCTGAACATAGAGATGACATGAGCGATGTTTTCAGAGAACTACTACACTGCTATGTGGTAACTAGACCACAGACAGCAAAGGTTAAAGCAGGAAAGCCAGTTAGGAGGTCACGCATTAGACCAGGAGAGGCATAATGGTTTACTGAACTGGCAGGAGGTGGGTAGCGATAGAGATACTAACAAGCAGTTAGATTCAGGACATATTTTGAAGGAAGAGCCTGCAAGATCTGTGCTGAGAGAAGTGAAAGATGATGCCAAGATTTTGGCCTGAGCAACTAAGAAGTGGGTCTGGTTTACTAAGATGAGGAAGAGAGCAGAAAGAGAAAGTATGAGGGAGAAATATCAGGAAGTCAGTTTTGGATAGGTTAAATTTAAGATGCCATTAGACATCCAAGTGGAGATACTGAGTAAGACCGAAAAATAAGGCTAGGACACTTACCATAGGTTAAAAATACACAGATTTCCAATGAATGCTTAGTCCTTGCCTTTACTGCTCTGTTAATATATTGAGGCCTATACTAATCAACACTCAGATCTCCCTCATGTCACTTTTACTGGATGGTTCACAAACCTACCGAAGAGGCTTTGGAAGGGAACTATCACTGAATCTTTCAAATCATTTCACTTGTTTGAGTTCTTGTTAAAATTCTCTTTAATTAAATGTTTAAAGTTTAAAGGGTTTAAGATCGAAAATTACGTTATTTAGAGTTTTTGTTTTTAATCCACCTTAACTAAAAACTCTCTCACACACTTTTTTAGACTCCTTCATAGCACCAAACTCTGCAAAAATTGTTTGTTTCTGAAATATCACAGCAGTCAGGCAACAGGATATGGCAAATCAAGCAACAGGGTTGACAGGGGACACAGAAAGAATTACTGAATTTTCAACAACTGCTAAAAAAGTTTACCACGAAGTGACAAACAATGACAGAATCAGGCAACTCAGGTATCATTTAACACAAATAACCTAACAAATACTATGGATCTATAAAATATGAAATTATGTTTAAGAAGATATATGCTAAAGAACACTAGAATTCTGACTAAATTTATTGAGTGAACAGTTCAGTGAATACGTAAGTTTTCTCAATTTTTTAGATATTAAAACCATTTTATCTTTTCATTTTAATATTCTACACTACAATAAATTGTTTTAAATCTTACATAAGTCTTGCTTCATAGATATATGCAAAATTATTTCTCTCTGGGATAATTTTTTCCCCTGTATTTTAAAAATTCTAACCTGCAAAGAGGGTTTTACCAGTCAGCATTTCAGCAAAGATGCAGCCTGCAGCCCACATGTCAATCGCTTTCGTATAATTATTAGGAGAAAGTAAAAGACGTGGAGATCTGTACCATTTAGTAACCAATCCTTCAGAAAGATGACCCTGAAAAAGAAACAAAAATATACTTTTTACTTTAGCTGAATAACAGTACATAAAAAACATGATTCACTAAAGAATCCTTAATCTAAAAACAAACTGTAATTGTAAAATCCTAAAACAACATTGTTGATCTCTATGCCTATTTTCAAGTCTCTTGCACTTGTGAGCCTGAATGGAGGTTAAACTCTCCCTGTAATATACCATCTATAAAATTATGTTCACGTGAAGTCTGCTAACCAAAGTATACTATAAGAATTTAGTGTTAGGGCTTCCCTGGTGGCACAGTGGTTGAGAGTCCGCCTGTCGATGCAGGGGACGCAGGTTCGTGCCCCAGTCCGGGAAGATCCCACATGCCGCGGAGCGGCTGGGCCTGTGAGCCATGGCCGCAGAGCCTGCGCGTCCGGAGCCTGTGCTCCGCAACAGGAGAGGCCACAACAGTGAGAGGCCCGCGTACCGCAAAAAAAAAAAAAAGAATTTTAGTGTTAACTCTAGGCCACATATTCAAAACAGGTTTCAGAGGAGGAGATATTTTTCATTTCAAGTCTCAAGTTAATGAAGGAGCAGGTATGTTTAAATCAATGAAAGAAAGGCAGGAAAGAGCACCAGAGGTGCTATTTAAAAATGCATTGCTGGGGCTTCCCTGGTGGCGCAGTGGTTAAGAATCCTCCTGCCAATGCTGGGGACACAGGTTCAAGCCCTGGTCTGGGAAGATCCCACATGCTGCAGAGCAACTAAGCCCATGCACCACAACTACTGAGCCCTCGTGCCGCAACTACTGAAGCCTGCGCACCTAGAACTCACGCTCCGCAACAAAAGAAGCCACCACAATGAGAAGCCCACACACCACAACGAGTAGCTTCCGCTTGTTGCAACTAGAGGAAGCCTGTGCACAGCAACGAAGCCAAAAATAAATAAATTAATTTTAAAAATAAATAAAATAAAAATGCATTGCCAATCTCCTTACTGACAATCCAGCAGGCCTGGCTTTACTGCATACCCCATTCCTAATCAATTTTACTACTTTACATTTATGAATTGTTTGACAAAAACAGTTACACATATATTGCCTTATTTCATCTTCAAAACAACCCTGAGAAAATATGAAGGTAGATATTAACACAGATTAAAGAATCTGCTTAAGGTCATATAGCTTAGTTGGAGGTAGAAATTAACTCGATTTTAGATAGTGTAACTTCTAGTTCAGTGTTCCATCTACAATACTTTACTGTTATCCATACAGAGGATGTGGTCATCCATTTCATTTTGGTACTCAATTTCTATGTTAAAGTTTTTGTTTTTTTTTAATTAAGTTATACTCAGTGTGAGATGATACATGAAAATGAAAAGATTTGTCTGAAACATGTGCTATGGGAAGCCAAGGAAGCAGGCCTCCCAGGGATGCTTTATAACCAAAGCAGCTCCATTTTTACATTTTGAACATCAGGATCCCACATATGATTTCATTTGAAAACTAAAAGACCAGAGTTTGGCTCAGAAAATTAAAGCAAGCTTTTATTTAAGGCAAAGTTACTATGAATCCTTCTGGCTATTCTTATTGTCTACTTTATGCGAATTTAGATTTCAAACTAAACTAAGTTTACTAAACAAGGCAAAACAGAATAGTATACTCGAATGGACCAAAAAAAGGCATAAAAGTTGAAATAGCAACCCCTATTACCTTCAGATAGGACCACCTTCTGCCCTAAACACATAAGGATATATCCTACTTTTAAATAAGGGAGAATTTCAGTTATATAATAAATATAAATATATAAATCAATATAATAAATAACCATACACTTTTAAGAATTTGTATTTAATCAGGATTCTACTCCACCTTCATTTCAAACACGGGGAGACTGTGAATGGAAAAAAGGTACTATGTAAAGTTTAATACGATTAACTAAAATTTCTGCCACAATACACAAAGGAAACATAAGCACTTATATCTGATGGTGTGTATCAGTTTAAAGGTCTGTCTCAGCTGACTTTCCACATACCTTATGGGAATAATGAGGATCCATGATCCGTGCAAGACCAAAGTCGCCTATCTTCAGCACCAAGTCTTCAGTATTAATGAAAAGATTAGCTGGTTTGAGATCTCTGTGCAGTACGTTTGCTGAGTGAATATATTTGAGCCCACGTAGCAGCTGATACATGAAAAGCCTGGCATGCTCTTCCAGTAATGGGCCCTGCTCCAGGACATTAGCCAAGTCTGTCTCCATGTACTCCTGAACAATGTAAACACTGTTCAGTTCAGTAAGAGAGCCCACGTCATCTGTTAACTGGCTTCCACTAGGACCAAGAATTTCAAACACCTTCACAATGTTATCATGGTCAAGTCTTCTAATAATTTTGATTTCACGCAGAGCATGTTTAACACTCTGGGGATCAGTAAGGACAATTTTCTTGATGGCTACTCTTTTGTCACAGTCATTGTCTACAGCAGAAAAAACCAAGCCATTGCCTCCACAACCCAATGGTTTTAAGTCCATATACCTAGAGCCCAGATCAAAACCATGAATGTTCATGAGACTTTCAAATTTCTCTGCCATTCTGAAACCCTTACTATTGCCTTTTCCTTTCGTATTGTTGAACTTGTGTAAATAAGGAAGAAAGCTGGCATCAAAAGGAAAGATCTTTCAAAAAGGTAGAAAAAAAATAATTTTGCTTCCACAGCAAGATGGTTTCATTGCATATGCCAACCAGGCCCGTTGAGTTCCCCTTAGATTTAAAGCTCAAAAAGCTCTACTCATACTGAGAATTAAAAAGATTGCAGTACTCATAGTTCAAGAAAGGGGCAGCAACTCTGCAGACATTTAAAGAAAACACTCAAGAAACTCAAACGGAATGAAATGACATACTATGCACTCAGATTTACTGTGCTGAAGGATTTAACATTTAACAAAAATGTGAATAAATATGCACACAACAGGCTTCTATGAACATTCTCCTCACAGTGCAGATACATTCAGTGTTGGACTGGTCCTGAGCAGCATCATTCTAAGGTGCTGGTAAGCACTATTTCCGTTTTGCTTCTTTTCTTCCTTTGTTGCTGTATATTTCAACAGGAAGCCCTGGTGGCTGTTGGTTAACAGAAGATGTCTTTTGTTAGTGATCAGGTGGCTCCAGCTCACCACAATCACAATCAAAGCTACCGTCCATCTTACTCTGATACAACCTGGAGGATGAGAAAAAAGAAGGAAACGAGTCACCACTGTAGGAAATGCTTTTTTTTTTTTTTTTGGCTGCACCTTGTGACAGGTGGAACTTCCCCAACCAGGGATCAAACCCATACCCTCTGCAGTGTAAGCGAGGAGTCTTAACCACTGGACCACCATGGAAGCCCAGGAAATGCTCTTTTATTCAACTCTATAAAATGACACAATTGGGCATTTAGCTATAGGCTACTACTGATACATTAAACATACGTATTTATAGTCACTAAATGGAAAGATGACCCTCAATCAAAAACAGCTATCCATGTTGTAAGCAATTCACATGTGTTGGCTCAGACTCCAGATCCCACCATACTAGATTCTTTATATTATTTAGGTCATTAGCTTGTATAATTTCTTAAATGTCAATGAGCAAAGGAAGGTTCAGAATATTTTTAAAGAATTCTCTAGAATTTTTGAGGGGTAAAGCATTAGTAACATTTTTCTAAAAACATATATATAATAGCCTGCAATGTGTTAGTTCGTTAAAGAACATGTTTACTGGGCTTCCCTGGTGGTGCAGTGGTTGAGAGTCCGCCTGCCGATGCAGGGGACACGGGTTCGTGCCACGGTCCGGGAAGATCCCACATGCCGCGGAGCAGCTGGGCCCGTGAGCCAAGGCCGCTGAGCCTGCACGTCCAGAGCCTGTGCTCCGCAACGGAAGAGGCCACAGCAGTGAGAGGCCCACACACCGCAAAAAAAAAAAAAAAGAACATGTTTACTTATTTACTCTGCCTAACATATCTAATGAACAAAAGTGTAGCAGTACAAATAAGAAATTTGCCGAGCATGTTCTTAAATTTACATAGGAGTGAACTTAAACAGTGAATAAACCTATGAATAAAACCCATGAAATGATGTTTAACTTCACTGGTAATCAGAAAAATTACTTCATGAAGATAACATTTCAGATTGAAAAACATTTTTAAGAGTCAGCTGTTAATATCAAGTCTGGAGAGCAATGTGGAAAAACAGGAACTTTCATACAATATTGGTGAGAGTTTAAATCAGTAAGACCATCAAACAGCAATCTGGCATAAGCAAATAAATAAGGATCATACCTATGACTTGGCAATTTTTCTTCATGGACAGGTCCCTAGAGAAATGCTTGCAAATGAACATGCAAATGTTCATTTTCTTTGTAAGGGCAAAATATCAAAAAAAAGCCTAAACTTTCAACAATAAGAGAATAAATGAGTTATACTCATATAGTGAACTACTATATAATAGGAAAAAATGAATAGAGATGGTTGAAATCATCAAATACACACCAAATTTAAAAAGCAAATGCAGAGAGAAATGTGCATGCTGAAACCAGTTATATCAAGTACAAAATGATGCTTTTAGGGTGCATACAGATGTAGCAAAAGTATAAAAAACATAAGATTGATAAATAACAAATTCATCATAATGATTACCCTGAGGAATGAAGGAAGGGATAAGAATCGGTAGGATTACACAGCACTCTTCAACTGTATCTTTAATGTGTTAGTTCTTAAAAAAAAACTGAAGTGTGACAAATTATTAGAATGTTACAGTTAGGTGGTATGTAAATGAAGAGCTCACATTATAGTGGGGGAATACAGGCAGACAAAAATGTAAAACACAGATATTAGATGGCAATAAGTTGTGGAAAAATAAAACAGAAAGAGGACAGGGAGGGTAGTTAGGAAATGCCTCTCTGATAAAGTGTTATTGGAGCAAAGCTCTAAAGGAGGAAGTAAGGAAGTGGGTATGCCTTAGGGATGCTATGTGGGAGAAACTGTTGTAGACAGAGGGACTAGGACTGGAAAGCCACTAAGGTGAGTGTCTCATGTCCCAGAAGCAACTAGGAGGCCAATGTCGTAGCTCATTTACATGTACATGCCTATGAGCATGTAATACAGCCTAACTGACCCTTAAATGGAAAGGCTTCCTGTTGCTTTAAAAAAAATTTTTTTTTTTTTAATTTTTAGCTGTGTTGGGTCTTCGTTGCCGCGTGCGGGCTTTCTCTAGGTGTGGCGGTGCACGGGCTTCTCATTGTGGTGGCTTCTCTTGTTGTGGAGCACGGGCTCTAGGTGCACGGGCTCAGTAGTTGTGGCTCGCGGGCTCTAGAGAGCAGGCTCAGGAGTTGTGGCACACTGGCTTAGGTGCTCCACGGCATGTGGGATCTTCCCAGACCAGGGCTCGAACCCGTGTCCCCTGCATTGGCAGGTGGATTCTTAACCACTGTGCCACCAGGGAAGCCCTGGCTTCCTGTTGCTGACTTTTGATCTTAAAGCTGGTATAGGGGCATATACAGTGCTATTTTCTGAATGGGTCTGAAGAGATTGGAAATAGGACAGCTGTAATAGTCCTTTGTTCAAAGAGCTAATCGTTTAAAGGCCAGGAGAAAATTTATCATTGTATGAAATAAAGCAGTCCATTCCGAACCTGAACATGTAACAACTTACAGTCACCTTCAGGTGTGGCCTAAGAACTGCTAGGACCCAAACACATCAGCTATTTCACAGTGGTGAAGCTTTCGTACAACAGAGGAATCTGCCTTTATTTTCTGCCTGCTTCATTCACATTCCTATATACTTCACATGTGGAAACACAAGATTCTGAAAAATAAAATAAGGTAACAGCATTTGCCTCAATCTGAGCAAATGCTTCAATTCTGAGAAATCCACAAACATTAAAAATAATGTGTGAAAGAGAAACTGATGATACTAATAACTCAGAGACTAAGTAGATAAATGATCCTAATGGCAAAAGCTTATTTAATAAAAACTGATTATTTACTATCCCTGACTTATTTTAATAAATATGAGTGTTTCTTACATCTACTTAATATTATGAAAGACGTTAATGGCATAATAGCTTTCTTTGTTTCACTATGACAGAGACGGTTTCTTCTGTATGCAAGTATTTTGTCTGCTTCTCAGAAATAAAAAAATAAATAAACACGGACTCCGCAGACTCCTAAAAATTCTGTAGCTTATCAGTCTATTTGTAGTAAAACATTTAAAAGTTAAATTAAGGTTTACAAATAAACTTTTAAATAAAAAAATAATTCAGATTTTTAAAGGGCTTTAATTAATATTGTGTGCCTCCCCCCACTCCAATTTTTTCTATTTGTATACATCTTGATTCTTCCTGTTCCCTACCAAATATCTTAGAAAAAAATCAGTATTTGTCAGGACTTCCCCAGTGGTCCAGTGGGTAAGACTCCATGATCCCAATGAAGGGGGCCGGGATTCAATCCCTGGTCGGGGAACCATATCCTGCATGCATGCCGCTACTATGAATCTGCATGTGGCAACTAAAAGATCCTGCGTGCCACAACTAAGACCCAGTGCAGCCTAAATAAATAAATAAATAAATAAATAAACTAACAATGATTCTTAAAAAAAAATAAAAGAAATAATTGTTCATTAAAAAAAGTATTTTTCAAAGGCTGTCCACTGTTTCTGAAATTTACATTTCTAGTCTCCATGTGAAATAGAATGTTTGTTCACACCTACCTTCTTGCCCAACGTAGACAATTCCTTAAAGCTCAGTCAAGTTTTAAGTTTTTGATAAATGTACATTTTTGTGTCAGTTTAACAGACTTGACATAAGAACAGTAAAACCTCTAGGTACTCTCTTAAGCTTCTAGTTTACTAATATAGCAATCATGGGCAAGCAGAAATAAGG
Source organism: Monodon monoceros (assembly GCF_005190385.1). Classification (NCBI taxonomy): domain Eukaryota; kingdom Metazoa; phylum Chordata; class Mammalia; order Artiodactyla; family Monodontidae; genus Monodon; species Monodon monoceros. The sequence continues at coordinate 55,955,744 of NW_021703778.1, read as the reverse complement.
CTTTGCTAAAAACAACACCACTGGGACTTCCCTGGTAGTCCTATGGTAAAGAATCCACCTTCCAATGCAGGAGGCGCGGGTTCGATCCCTGGTTGGGGAACTAAGATCCTGCGTGCCCTGGGACAACTAAGCCCGCGAGCCTCAACAAGAGAGCCCACGCGCTGCAACCTACAGAGCCCCTGCCCTCTGGAGCCCGTGTACCACAACTAGAGAGAGAAAACCCGCACACCACAACTAGAGAGAGAAAACCCAAGTGCCACTAGAGAGAGAAAACCCGCACACCACAACTAGAGAGAACCCAAGCGCCGGAACGAAGAGATCCCGCATGCCTCAACAAAGATCTCATGTTCCTCAACGAAGACCCGACGTGCCCCCGCCACCACGAAAAGAAAACACCACTATCATCCAAGAGCACGACAGTAGGAATTGCAGCCAGATTATGAGAGAGACATCTTTACTCAGATTATGAGAGATCTCTGCTCAAGACCTCCAACCACAACTGCCCCCTTTCAATTTCAGTGAGACCGAGAAGCACTACAGAGCAGAAACAAGCAGAAGGATGAGAATGCCTCTTCAGAAATCTCAATGACTGGTCAGCATTTACAGGGGTAAAGAGTGGGTAAAAATTCATCTTGGGGAAGGTAGGGGTTTTACCTACGCTGAGAACTGCAGAGTTCTCATTATAGATTCAGATGATGACAATATTGAAAGCCTTAAGCAGACTTTACAGAAATGAGACCAATCTAAAGAAACAAGGTAATATTTATCAACAAAACTGTAATTCCACTAGACAGTGAGGACTGTACCAATAAAAAATTGGGGGGGGGGGTAAAGGAGAATATCCCATTATTTACAACAGTGCTTGCCCAGTGAGTTGCCTCACTGTTTGTGAGTAGTACTCTTTGAAGTCCTTCAGTATCTATTAGACCAAAAGCTATTTATTTAGCACCTTTTCATCCAGGAGCTTGAAGAATAAGCTCACCTTAAACAGTAAGTTGGAGGTAATGTTATACCTCTGCATGATAAAATAGATCCAGTAAATGTTTCCAATTCAGTCCCACTCCATTCAGCAAGTATTTGCTAACTATGTTATGTACTTGTCAATATACTAAGCACTGGGGATAAAATGGTAAGTAAAAATAGGCTTGGGCCCTGCCCTCATGGAGTTTATGGTATGGTTGGAGACAAACAATAAACTAACAATATGAAAAAGGAGAATGCAGAAGGGAAAAATGGTACCAGATGGTACAGGATGGTATGAGAGCCTAGACACTGGGAGATGTGACCTAATTAGAGGTCAGGATTTATGCCTCTGGAAGCCCTAAAAAGCCAGAGGTCTCCCATGCTCCTCCTTAGTGACCATGAAAACAGCTTCTTCCTTATCACCTTGACCCTCATGGCAGTTATATTCCAAATCCTGATCTCTCCAATCACCTCCATCTTTCATATCCATCAGGGAGTTCCATGGGCATGCACATGCAACTCAACTGGATCAGCAGATTACTCATCAGAGCATTCTCCATCCACATCACCAACCTCTAGAAATGTCTCATTTATACCATTTTCTCCACCATCTTTCACGTTTAACCCCATAAAAGCAACGTTCAAGGCTTAGACTCTGGAAGGATCTGTGATTCTATATTCCTTTTGCACTTTCCACACACTTCAAGGGAGGAAAGGGAAAACTATGACAGGACAGTAACTTAAAAATGACCCTTCCCACCACCTTTGCAATTTCTGCCTCCAAATATTACCTGTTCCTACCAACATCAGGGCTGACACTGTGTTTATTGCTTGGAGAGAGATCACTGGTTAAGTTTTAATTAGCTGAATCAATGTTGTTTTGTTTTTAACAATTTGCTAAATAAAATGGAAGTACAAAGAATGATTTATAAGGATGTAACTGGCTCTTTGGTTTTCTTTCAGTGATTCACCATAACATGGAAGTAAAAGCTCTCTATGTAGCCCAGGCTGGGTACCAGTTTCCAACATTTACATGCAGTTTCCTGAAGCTGCATTAGCCACAACTGTTGCCTGAAGCTCTCCTTTCTTCCTGAAATTGTCTCCTGCTTTCGGTCAGTTAGCCTACCCCTACACCAAGAGTAATGCATGTACTCTGAGTCAAGCCTAAGTGTATGAAGTAAAGTTATAAAATGCAAAAGAAAGAAAAGACAGTAGAATAACTTCACTCTGCCCCATCTCCACATTCTACAGAAATTGGATTTTCTTTCCTTTCTTATCCAGGAACAACTTGGTCAGTGTCACAAAGTACAAAGTTTGAGGTGAGAGCCTTAAACATAAAGGTTATTTGTCTGGTTTTCTCTTCCATCTTCTATTCTGCTGCTTCTGAGGTTAAATGCTGACTTGGGTCATCTGGCCTGATCATACGCACTCAAATACCCCACCCCACCCCCCGAGCTCTTGCCTATTTAGCTCTTTTCCAGGGTGAAGTGAGTAATTTGAGTTAACTGGCATTCAGCCAGCCTCACATCTCCTCAGCCAAAACCCAGCTGCTTTTGGAGAGAAGGGAAAGGTTGAGTTCTACTTACATTCACCTAGGACTGTCTCCTAACCCTGGCACAGAGAGGTGTTGTTATAGCAAATTCACCCTTCCCTAAGATCATGTTCTCAAGCTCTCATCGAAGATACTAAGTTTCTAGGGCAGAGAAGGCCAAAGGGTACAGCTTAACTGCTTGCTTATATACATTCTTGACAAAGCCCTCACTCTTAATGTAGGATAGCTCTCAGAGTTACCAGGGATCCCTCTCAGGATTTAGACCTAGAGGAGGTCCAAAGTGCAAACCAGTGTCAGTGAATCATCTTAGGAACCTGGCTGGTGTGGGAAGGAGGGCCTTAACACTTGAGCCCTGAAGACTAACAGGCTTTGCCTGCTATCAGTAACTACTGTAAGCTACACAGAAGAACTCTCAAAGATGGATGATTACATAGCTTCTAATAAAATATCCAGTTTTTTAAAAACTCCTCTTCTACTCCTAACTTCTGTTCTTAAATTGTCTGAAACTTTGCCTAAATAACACTAACATTAGGGACACTTAAGCCATTTAAAAGGCCATTATAAAATAAATGTCATTGTTTACTTTGATGTTCATTTCTAGTTGCTATTTAATTTACTCTAAGTACCTATATTGGAATATTTGAACTTCACAGACAAGATAAACAAGTCAAAGAATCTCTCTAAAAACCCTTCCAATTCTAAAAGTCTATGATTTATGAAAGCACCACATAAGTCTTTTACTTCACTAGTTTTTGCTCCCACTTATTATGGTGGGATGCCCAGAATGGTGGAAATGTGATTGAAATTACTATAAACCTAACATTAAACAAACATGATCCCTTCTAGAAATTTATGGCTGGAAAATTTTAAATTACTGTAATAACCCTTCATCCCTCTCCTATCCTCTTCCTGCCTAAGCCCTCATTTCTAAGACTCCTCTCCTAACTAATAGTAAGGAAACACTTGAGGCAAATATATAGGTAGGAGACAAGTAGGCAACCTCCTTCTTCAAGTACCTTTGGAAATCTGAGGACTCCAACCAAACAAAAATGAATATAAATTTCTGTAGTAGTAGTCAAGATAGGCTATGCAGTGTTACACTAACCAATAACCCTAAAATCTCAGTGACTTAAACTTTTAAGTCCAGCTCATGCAACAAGACCAACATAGCTGTTATCTAAACTCTTGAAGTAGCTACCATCTCTGTCATTGCCACTCAATGTGCCAGAGGGAAAGAAGAAGGAATATCTCACTGGTGCCTAAACCTTCGTCTAAAAATGATACACTTCACTTCTACTCACATTTTATTGACCAAAGCAGGTCACACTGTCCCACCTACTTCAAGGCAGTAGGGAAATGCAATCCCAACATGGAACAGAGAGAACCTAGATTGTTTTGAACAGCTTTCACTAAAACAGCTTCAATTCTTCCATCCATCCACTACATTTTTTTTTTTTTTTTTTTTTTTGCGGTACGCGGGCCTCTCACTGTTGTGGCCTCTCCCGTTGCGGAGCACAGGCTCCAGCCGCGCAGGCCCGGCGGCCATGGCTCACGGGCCCAGCCGCTCCACGGCGGCATGTGGGATCTTCCCGGACCGGGGCATGAACCCGTGTCCCCTGCATAGGCAGGCGGACTCTCAACCACTGCGCCACCAGGGAAGCCCCATCCACTACATTTTTATTCAACAAAACCTTTAGTGCTTACCAAATGCCAGGCATTCTTTTAGGCATTAAGGTACAGAAGGGGTCAAAAAACAAAACAAAACAAAAAAACCTCATGGAGCACATATTCACTCCTAGAGCATCACAGTAACAACAGACTCCATTGTAGTACATTCCTCCCTGTCCCATTAGGCCTTCTTGCTCTCTTCTCTTTTCTGATAGCATTTTCCTTCCTTTGTCTTTGGCCATCCACCCCCAATCTCATCTAATCTCTAATCTTCAAATCCTATAATCTTCATTTTCTACGGCACCACTCCCTTCCCCTTTGTTGTAGCTGTATTTTAAAATAAAAGGTTTGGGGCTTCCCTGGTGGCGCAGTGGCTGAGAGTCGCCTGCCGATGCAGGGGACACGGGTTTGTGCCCTGGTCCAGGAAGATCCCACATGCCACGGAGCAGCTGGGCCCGTGAGCCATGGCCGCTGAGCCTGCACGTCCGGAGCCTGTGCTCCACAACGGGAGAGGCCACAGCAGTGAGAGGCCCGAGTACCAATAAATAAAATAATAATAAAATAAAATAAAATAAAATAAAAGGTTTGGAACTAAGTAGCTTTACTGACATTTTCTGATCATAGCTCCTGGTACTTAGTAAGCACCTTAAAAACTACTGAATGAATTAATGTAAATAACATATTCTACTTGATAGTAGAAAGTTTTGGACAAGCTCTACCCTCAATTTTTCAAAATCTGATCACATTCTGATCTACCAAGTGGGAACATCAGTGATGACTCCTAAATATGGTACTTTCCTTTCCATGCATTCCCCCAAGAGCCTCACCCTATGGTGAACACATAGGTCTGCCAACATCTGAAGAAAGCAACTGATTTCAACCCACTCAGACTGAAGAAACAAAAACACTTCAGCTTTGTTATAGCTCCTGGTTTGTTTTGCTGAGGTAGTGGAGAGGGACTGCGCCACTGAAATAGCATCCTATATAACCAGATGAGTAGGATTCTATAAAAAGTCCTACTAGCCTATATGATAGCCAAGTAGGTATCATGAAGATATGCAAGACCCTGACATTACTCTGATTTTACTGTTCTTTACTCCATCCTAGTAGGGTCTATGGCATCTAGCACCACAGCTTTCCAGACTATACATCAAATATAACAGCTGTCACTTTTGAGCTAACCCTGGTGAGGGTCTGAAGAAGGCCACATTGTGCAAGACCACACAAAACATTTCTGGACCCTCATCAAATGGAGACAACCACATGCTTGGTTAGAGAGTCCCCAACATTTTTTTTTTAAGAGATATCCTTTTTTTAATTTTTAATTTTATTTATTTATTTTTGGCTGTGTTGGGTCTTTGTTGCTGCGCGTGGACTTTCTCTAGTTGTGGCAAGCGGGGGCTACTCTTGGTTGTGGTCCGCGGGCTTATTGCGGTGGCTTCTCTTGTTGCAGAGCATGGGCTCTAGGCACGCGGGCTTCAGTAGTTATAGCACGTGGGTTCAGTAGTTGTGGCACACAGGCTTAGTTCCCCGCGTCATGGGGGATCTTTCCGGACCAGGGCTCGAACCCGTGTCCCCTGCATTGGCAGGTGGATTCTTAACCACTGTGCCACCAGGGAAGCCCCCCCAAATTTTAAAAAAATGATTCAGAATGGCATATAACTTTTCTGGAATATCTTTCCTCCTTTGTTTCTCATTTTCTCCGGACCTGAACAAAGCTTGCAAAATAAAAAATCATGTAAGTTTCCTTTCAGATTCACACTATGGTTTGGCACTGCTGAAAAATTCCTGTCTGATTTCACTAACCCCATACTAAAAACAAAAACAAAGAAACATGAAGAGATCTGAAGTCTAGTCCAGGATCTGTGGCTAAATTAGCTTAGTCAAAGCATCTCAGATTTCTACATCTTAGTTCCTCATCAGGAAAATGATGGAGCTAAACTACGTGATTTTTATGGTCTCTTCCAGCTCCAAAATGTTTTAAGTTTAGTGAAAGGCTCAGGATTTCCACTCCTGATTAGAATGCAGAAAGTTGCAAGACACCATCACTCTTATCCTATAAACCTTGATAAGCTGAATAAGCTACAAAATTGTAGTTTTTTTGTTTTGTTTTGTTTTTAAACATCAGGGGACTTCCCTGGTGGCACAGTGGTTAAGAATCCACCTGCCAATGCAGGGGACACAAGTTCGAGCCCTGGTCCGGAAAAATCCCCCATGACGCGGGGAACTAAGCCTGTGTGCCAAACTACTAAGCCTGCACTCTCGAGTCCTTGAGCCACAACTAGTGAGCCCGTGAGCCACAATTACTGGAGCCCGTGCACCTAGAGCCCATGCTCCGCAACAAGAGGAGCCACCACAATGACAAGCCCCCGCTCACCGCAATTAGAGAAAGTCCGTGCACAGCAACAAAGGCCCAATGCAGCCAAAAATAAACAAATAAATTTTTAAAAAACACCAGAAAGGATGCAAAGAACTCTAAATAAATTAAGTTCCAGAAACTGTCGAGCTCTTCATAAGACAAGAGACCATGGCTATTCTCATTCCTAGCAAAGTGGCAAGAAAACAAGAAATTTTCCACTAACAGGACTAAGAAGAAACCAGCCAAATTTATAAACAAATTTTACTAGCTGAATGTGGATTCAGGTAACAGATTAGAATTCAGAGGAACCAGTTACAAGCCCCACCTGCCAATTCTTCCCCATGGGTCCTCACTAAGGGCACAAGTCTGAAGTCAAGGCCGGAAAGCTGAGAGAAAATCTCATGAAGCATATAGGTCTCCACTGTGTACAAGACATATGCCCTCTTTTTTTTTTTTTTTTTTTGCGGTACGCGGGCCTCTCACTGTTGTGGCCTCTCCCGTTGCAGAGCACAGGCTCCAGACGCACAGGCTCAGCAGCCATGGCTCACGGGCCCAGCCGCTCCGCAGCATGTGGGATCTTCCCGGATCGGGGCACGAACCCGTGTCCCCTGCATCAGCAGGCGGACTCTCAACCACTGCGCCACCAGGGAAGCCCCAGATGCCCTCTTAAGGTGGAGGCCAAGACAGGAATATGAGATAAACCCCTCCAAGTCACTCTGAATGTAAGGCAGATATTCTTCATTAGAAAATGGGCAAAAACATGAGTTAAATAACGAAAACCTGAGGTGGTACTGAAAAGCAAAGAAAATGTCCAAGCAATCCAAAGAGCTGGCAGCTAGGCTGAAAAGTAGAGAGCCCCAAGGTTCAGAAAGCTGACAGGGCAGAAGTATGTGATGAGAAAATGGACAAAAACTTTCCAAAACTGATAAAAGGCATCAACTCACAAAGCTGGAAGCTCAATGAACAGCAAGCAGGATAAATACAAAGAAACCCATACTTAGGCACATCATAAACTGTTGAAAACTGGGGGGTGGGAAGGGTGGAAGAGCAACTCTTAAAAGCAACTATGGAAAAGAGAAAAAGTATATACTAGGGAAAAACAATAGAAACAATGGCTGATTTATCATTAGAAACAATGAAAGCCAGAAGACAACAGAACACCACCTTTCAAGTTCCAAAAGAAACTATCAACCCAGAATTCTACATCTAGGAAAACATACTTCAAAAATGATGAAATAAAAACATTTCAAAGACACAAAAGGGAAAAGAACTTGTCTCCAACAGACTTTCACTACAAGAAATGCTAAAAGAAGTTGGTTACAGTGAAGGAAAATGACACCAATGGAACCCCAGATCTGCAGAAAGGAACAAAATCCCCAGAAAGGGTAAATAATTGGAAAATACAAAAAGCCTTTAAAACAAAACAAAACACATGTTTAAATGTCTTTAAGAGACTATTGATTGTTTAGAGCAAAAATAATAATGTACTGTAGCGGTTATAGCACATGTAGAAGTAAAACATAAGAGCACAATGTGCTAGAAGGGGGTAAACTGAATCATGCAATCGTAAGGTTTGCAGCGTCAGTGAAGTAGTTTATATTATTCAAAACAGACTGCGATAAATAATGAAAGGCTCATGGGTCATCTTTAAACACCTTGTCCCTTTTTGGCCATTATGTATACTTACTAACATGCCCATCAATGGGGAGTAAAGGGAAGGAAAAAGAAAACTAAGTAAATCAACAATTATCAGTAATGATTTATTTTGCCAAGCAGTTGTGTACTTTTACATCAATAATAATACAAACTAATACATTAACATTTAAATACCACAGATTCGGGACTTTCCTGGCAGTTAGGCAGGGGGCATGGGTTCAATCCCTGGCCTGGGAACTAAGATCCCACGTGCCACACGCATGGCCATAAATACATACACACATACGTACATACATACATACCACAGATTCACTGACACTTCCAAAGAAGATAGAAACTAACCATGTTACTCAAGATAAATACACATTTTATTATTTTTTCCCAAATATTTTAATTGAAATAATTTTGAGGGGCTCTACTTTCTACTTTAAAAGTATATAGTTTTTAAGAATTTAAGGACTTCCCTGGCAGTCCAGTGGTTAAGACTCTGCGCTCCCAACGCAGGGGGAACCGGTTCGATCCCTGATCTGGGACTAATATTCCGCATGCCATGTGGTGCGGCCAAAAATTAAAAAAAAAAAAAGAATTAAAAAAACTACATTATGGGGCTTCCCTGGTGGCATAGTGGTTGAGAGTCCGCCTGCCGATGCAGGGGACACAGGTTCGTGCCCCGGTCCAGGAAGATCCCACATGCCACGGAGCGGCTGGGCCCGTGAGCCATGGCTGCTGAGCCTGCGCATCCGGAGCCTGTGCTCCGCAACGGGAGAGGCCACAACAGTGAGAGGCCCGCGTACCGCAAAAACAAAATAAATAAAAAAATATAAAAAAGTAAAAAACTACATTATGGAGTACAGCTCCAAAGTTCTAAGTTGACGATATAAATAACATTATCTGGTACATATTTATCCTACATTATCAGCTTTTATAAAAGCAATTAATGAAAAAATTTGTATTATAAAGGAAGTCACAGCACTGAACATGAGAACAGAATTTTAATAGTTGAATTTTAAAAGAACTGAATAAACAATAGCAAGCTTAAGAACATAGTATGTGTGAAGCATACTACTCTTACACTAAATCCTCCTAACAACACTGCAAAATGGGTCCTAAGATCTTTAGAGAATTTAAATAATGCATTAAAAATCACATATCAGTGAGAGCCAGAATTTGAACCTCAGGTTTCAAATCAAAGCCCATGACTGTCTCTCAAATAATAATGTAATTTACTGACAAGTACACTACATATTCCCCCCCAACCCTTTAATAGTACAGTATATTTCTTATAGACAAAACATTCTTCTGCATAACCAAAATATACTCATCAAAGTCAGGAAATTAACACTGGTATAGTACTACTATCTAGTACTCAGATCCCATTTAAGTTTTTACAATTGTACCAATAATGTAATTGAGAGCTAAATAAACCCAGTTCAGAATCACATGTTACAATGACTACAATGCAATCTTTAATGTACTTTTTCCCTTTAGAAGTTTAAGGGAGTCAAACAAACATTTTATATCGTGCACAAAAATTTACTGAGCACTTGGCATGTGTCAGGCACTGTTTCCTGGTACAGTGGCGAATAAGACAATTAAGGTTCTTCTGCTTCCAAAGACTTTACATTCTAATGAGGAAAGATTAACAAGTAAACATAACTTCAGATTTGGCCAAGTGCTATGACTGGGTGACTTGGAAATGGCCATCTAAGGAACTGAAGCCTGAATAGTAAGACACAACCAGTGTTGCTAAGAGATGGGAAAAGAGTGTTCCAAACAGAGGAAAAAGTAAATACAACCTAGAGCAGGACATAACTTGGTATTCTGGAGGAAAAGAAAAGATGCGACAGCGTCCTGAGCAAAGGGAGCAGGGACTGATGGCAAACACGTGAGGCAGGATTCTGAATTTTATAACTAAGAAAGCTACTGAAGGATTTTAAGCAGACAACTGGCATGGTTTCATCTCTTTTTTTTTTTTTTTTCCGGTACGCGGGCCTCTCACTGCTGTGGCCTCTCCCGTTGCAGAGCACAGGCTCCGGACGCGCAGGCTCAGTGGCCATGGCTCACGGGCCCAGCCGCTCCGCAGCATGTGGGATCTTCCCGGACCAGGGCACAAACCCATGTCCCTTGCATCGGCAGGCGGACTCTCAACCACTGAGCGACCAGGGAAGCCCTGTTTCATCTCCATTTTTAAAAGATGATTCTGGCTACCAGGAGGTTCGAATGCACTGAAGAAGATGGTCAAGTGAAAGCAGAGACCAGTTAAAAGCTATTTCAGTAGGCCACATGAGATGATGGCGACTGAGATTAGGCTGGTAGAAATGAAGATGTAAAACAGGAGAAATCAAAATCATATTTTGGAGACCAAGAAAACGTGATGATGGATTAGATATGGTGGATAAAGGGAAAAATAGGTTTTAAGGATAACTCCTAGGTGACAATTACTGAGATGGGGAAGACTTGGAGAACAATATGGGAGAAAGAGGTTTATTTTGGACATATTAAGTCTATTTAGGTGAGAAGTCTAAACCAGAAACAAACACTTGAGAATTATTCACATATAGATAGTATTTAAAAAACTAAATTGAATGAGACCTCCTATGGAAAGAATCAAGAGAAGGGGGGAAAAAAGTCCAGGACTAACCTCTGGGATATGCCAATACTTAGAGGTAGGAGAGGAGAGAGAAGCCTGTAAAAAAAAAAAAAGTATGACAAAGTGTGAGGTAGGAGGAATACAGGAATATGTCCCATAAACTAAGAGAAGCAGGCGAATAGGCAGAAAACTGTGGTCAATAATACTGAATGCTGCTGCAAGATCCTTTAGGATAGAACTGGTAAATGGATATCACTGGTAACCTTGACTAGAGTACTTTCAGTGGTGAGATGGTGATAGAAACCAGTCTGGAGTTGAAGAGCAAATGAAAGTGGAGAGAGCACACAAAGACAGTTCTTGAAAATCTGCTTGAAACAGGATCAGAGAAATGAAGCAGTAACTAGAGAAGAATGTGGAATCAGGAGAGGGTTTATAACAGATTTCTATTCTATATCTGCACTGTCCAATACAGAGTCAATAGCTACACATGGCTACCAAGCAACTGAAACATAGCTAGTATGACTGAGGAACTGAATTTTTTAAAATTAATTTTTGTTTAATTAGCCACATGTGGCTAGTGGCTATATTGGACAGCATAGCTCTAGAGCACATCTGTATACCAATAAAGATGGCCCAATAGAAAGGGCAAAATTCAAGATGCAGGCAAGAAATGAGTCCTTAAGAAGTCAAGAGAAGGAATCTAGAGCACAAGTGGAGGAATGTACAAGGGGTATAACAAGAATGAAGCAAGGCAGGAAGCCATGTAATCGGTGGGAACCAACAAGACTTAAAATCAGAATATCCCTTAAGTTTGGTTGGAATCTTAAACATAAGACTAAATACAGAAGGCAATAAAAAGCTAATCACAAGGGGAAGGGAAGGTAATTCAAATTTACTATCTATTAAGCGACAGGCACTTTCTAAAACCAACTACTTCTGTTACTCAGAACCAACACCTTGTAAGTCACATTTTACAAATATGAACACTTTTGCTCCGAGAGGTAAATCAAGTTCACTGAAATCACACATATAGTAAATATCAAGATCTGGACACAGGCCACTCTGACTTACTCTAGGGTTAGAATCTTACCACTGCATAAGGTGGGAGGTTAAGAACCACTCAATGTTTCTATGCCTGGAAATAACATAACAAATGGCAGATCAATCTGGCAGCTTATCAACAAGTGGAAAAAAGCCTGGAGGTACTAGGCCAGAGGCAAAACTGTCCCCTCAATGCTATCTGCAAGATAATTAAGGAATATTTACTCAGGTTATTTTTAATATTTTTAAATCCAAGTGAAAATATCTTTATTGAGACAAATGGGAAAATGCATATTCTTGCAACTTTGAGTGTCTACATTACTGAACACAGGAGTATCAATCAGATAATTGGCATTGTTTTATAATAACTACTAAAATAATATCTGGGCATATTAGAAAGGCAGGTAGTTAGAAACCTACCATCTCTCCAATTTGTAAATGAAGAGGGAAATTATTAAATTACGCCTAATCAGTTATTTTTTTTTTTAGGGGTGATAAAAATATTTTATATTTTAATGTTATATGAACTCTGAACTCGACACATTTGTCAAAACTTATCAAACTGTACATCTTAGGATCACACTCACCATGCCATAAATTCATACGCATCATAGCTTTAAAATAAATTGCATATTTTCATAAGTTATCAATTGCTTTTATAACGTGTCTATTTAATAAGTACCTAATACTTTTCTCAAGAATCAAGGAGAAAGATTAAATTTTTTTCCTTCAAAAAAATCTGTTAGAAGAAAATTATACGTTAAAAGCCTAATCAGTTATTAAATTACAGCTTAGACTATTTTAAATTTAGTGTGGGCAAAGATCATCTAAATCTGTGCTGTCCAATATGGTAGCCACTAACTTCATGCAGCTATTTAAGTATAAATTAATTAAAATTACATATAATTAAATATTCAGTTCCTCAGGTGCACTAGCCACCTGTCAAATGCTCAACAGTCACATGTGGCTAGTGGTTATCTCATTGGACAGCAGAGAATAAAACATTTCTATCATCACAGAAAGTTCTACTGGACAGTGATTAGATCCTCAATCTTCCTTTTGACTTTTTTTTCAGGAGGGCCAAAGGAAAGAGCAACTCAGAAGACCTGAGTTTTCCAAATCAGTCACTAACCAGCTGGGCAACTTATGTATGGTTACTTAGCAATGCTTCCAGAAATGAATGTGCATTTGAATCACCTGAGAATCTAGTTAAACTGCAGGTTCTAACACAGTAAGTCTTGAGATGGGGTCGAGATTCTGCACTTCCAACAAATTCCCAGGTGCTGCTAATACTGCTTGCCCAGAAATCACCCTGTGAGTAACAAGGTCTTAGATTTCTCTGGGCCTCAGTTTTTTTAGCTGTCAAATGATGTACCTGGGGGAAGATAATACCCATGACCCCTCCATAAAAACTAACATTTTATAGTTTTATGGTTGTATAGAATTAAATGCACACAGATTTCTCATACTCTTGAAGAGGCAGTCTCTTCCCTGAAGTAAATGCTAGGATTCTAACAAATAATTTTTGTGATACCATTTTTCCCCATTAAAAAAATATCAAATTTAAATGAATATCAATGGGAAAATGCGATTTGCTACAGACAATCAGTCTCGGTACTACTTTTCAGAAATGGATTTAAAAGGCTGACATGTATATAAGACAAACCTTTCTAAATGCATCACCTCCACATGACAAGCAACTCCCAGGAAAAAAAAGTAACTACAATTACATTATTGTTTTTATGAAGTCTCAGTCAGGGCTCTGAGCAATAAAACCGACCAAAATCCCCATACCCCTAGGAGGCAGTGGAGTAATGTAACAGCCCGCAAAACAGGCTGAAGGAGCTGACAGGGGGAAGCCAACAATGCCAGAAAGAATTTACTTTTGAGGCATCTTCTATTTTAACACGGGCCCTAGAGTAGGCAATGCAAACAAGGAACTGGATAGCAGTGGTGAGGCTCATAGTTTCATAAGGCAATACCTCATAGAAAGGAGATAGGCTAACACACCCAGTTTGTTTATAAATTCTGAATGAAGCATGACAGGTAATTACCTATATTCTCAAAACACACACACTGCAAATACATGTTCAACCTCTAAATGACAGGATGCTTTGAAAATCTATAATACTTTAAAATTTGTATTTTTAGATTTCCTTTAGTGGGAAATACAGTTTAAAGTTTGAATTAAATTTTACTAAAGCTCCCCTATATAAATCATACAACGTTCTTCCAAAATCTCTCCAAAGATCTGATTCTCATTAATACACTTTACTGCCCACAAACCCCTTCAAATAAATCACTGAGAAGATAAATCATATATACAAAGAAAAACTTGGGAGTGGGGAGTTTTTTCTCACTTTTAAAACAAACTGCTATCTCAATCTTCTTTTTTCCCTCAATGTTACTTTAAGCCAACCTGCTAAACAATGGCTTTCTACAATGGTCAAAATTATTTTATTACCAAATTTCAATGTAAGTCCTAAATTTGGAGCTGTACATTCAGCTTATCTTAGAAAAAGACTGATGAAAAAATAGTGCCTATAACAATACCTATTCTAAGTTGTCTTTATTAAAACAGCAAATTCAAGTGTATCAGGAGAAAGCACTAAATATAATTCCATCAGAGTGAAATGTTCATATTAAGAGCTTTATCTGATTAAACACTGCTGTGCTTTTACAACACTTATTTAAACTACAGTAATTTCTAGATATTATAAAGATAACTTTTACATTACCAATGAAAACAAAAGGTTAATTTCTATCCACACCATAAAAGTACTATCTGTCCTTTGTAAATAATCCATAAGAAATCTCTCTCAATAATAACCAAGGAACTGCTAGTATCAAATATTTAATTGCAGCAACTGACCAGCAATTAATTTTACCTTTCCTCTCAACAAATATTACAAAATTCCACCTGCAGGATAAATGATATCCTTTTAAAATGCAATTTAAGAAGCCATTACTTTTTTACAGAAACTGTGGCTCCTCTATGAGAGAGACAATTATAATGTGTACAAGAGCATTTTAGCCTATCATTTAAAAAAATACAGTGTGTAAAAAAAAAAGGCCACGTAGCAGTCCGTGGGCAGGATGAGTCATCACCCAACTCAAAACTTGCAGCACTTCTAAGCTTCCTCCTACCCGACCCCATCCCCTTCAGCAATGTACCCTGAGTCAGCAAACCTTCCTATTTTGTCAGTTATGAATTCTCACGATGCTTAAATGAACTTATGCAAAATGCTGCAACACTTTCAGTACTAACATTTGTCATTAGAACATGTGCTTTTTTCCTATTGCAAAATTAACTGATCTTCAATCTTCTCTGGATTCCTTCTTAATCACAGAAAGTAGCAAACACTTTTAATCCTCTTTTGCAAATAAATGAACTGCAAAATATGGTGATATATAATGGTTTTTCTAAATAATTCTCCATTTCCCAGAGTTTTTTCTGAACAGTAATACTTAGGTGATTAAAACGTATCCTGCTCAAATCTGGCATATTTCCTAGATGACTGCAATTACTGAATTTAGGACACCAATAAGCAATTTTACCAAGTTTCACAAGGCAATTCTTATTAAGTGATGTAACGCATATATGGAAAAGGACTCCACGCTCCTTGGCACATGTAAACATGTTTGAACAACGACCCGTTAAAGAAGTGTAAAGTCTCTGCCACCCAATTAGAAATTATATTTCAAACATAAATATCTGACACTGCTAAGAAGAAACTCTAGAGGCAGTTCCCTTTCAGGGCCCAGTCCTGTTTGGTCCCTTCATTCTTCTAGCTCAGACTACTCATTCTTCTAGTCAGACCATCTCAGTTTCCCAACGTTAGAGAGAATGTGTCCAATCAGAAGTTTAAATGACACGGCTAGGGCTTCCCTGGTGGCGCAGTGGTTGAGAGTCCGCCTGCCGATGCAGGGGACACGGGTTCGTGCCCCGGTCCGGGAAGATCCCACATACCGCGGAGCGGCTGGGCCCGTGAGCCATGGCCGCTGAGCCTGCGCCCCGCAACGGAAGAGGCCACAACAGTGAGAGGCCCGCGTACCGAAAAAGGAAAAAAAAAAAAAATGACACGGCTAGACAAATCAAACAATCAGAAAACTACTCTGAAGCTGTTTTCGCTCCATTTTGTCCCCTGTTAATTTGTTTCCCTTGACAAACCATCTTGTACCTGTAAAAAAGTTAACACTCAGACTGACTTTGGGGAGCATTTTTAGCATTGAAGGAAAGAACATGAATTTTGCTGCAAATGCTCTAGGCTTCTAATTCTACCTCACCAGTTTCCCTTTACTGGACCTTTTCCAATGAGCGAGCAAAGGAAAAAATAAAACAGGAAAGGAATCAAAAATATCCTGCTCCGGGGCGCTCCCACATAACACCTGAACCAGTCTTACTAAGCCAAGGAACAAAAGGCGGCCAAAACGCCCTTAGTTTTCAACGCACCTCACCAAGTCAGGGAAAAATGCACAGCGGAGCGAGGAGGCCCCTTTTCACTGAACTGACAAAACAAGTTTTCATTTGGGGACCTTCATGGACCACCACCGCTCCACGTCCCGAACGCAGCTCAGGCAAGGGTGTAGTAGAGTAGGAGGAAGTTAGGAATTCCGATTCAGACGACTTTTTCTGTACCTCCTTTACGGCCACACTCAACTCAGGCAGAGGACTTCAGGGCTCTGAGCCGAGCCGGGTGAGCGGCGCGCTACGCAATTTGCCTAGTACACTGGAGACTTTGCCCGGCCGGAGTCAGCTGAGGCCGAGTCACCCGAGTGGGATGGGGGAGGAGACGCGGGAGCATTTCGAAAGGCAGCGTGCCAGGAAGGCGAGACTCCGCGCCACCTCACGCTCCCGGGACGGGCCGCCCTTCCCGGCCGCCGCCCCGGGCCCGCCGGCGAGGCCGGGCCGGGCTTCGAACCCGCTGACCCGGGCGCGGGCGGCGGTGCGGTAGCCAGAAAGCGGGGCCCCGGGGCGGGCAGTCGCGGCCGGGCCCGGAACCGCGGCCGGCGAGGGGCGTGCCGGGTGGGAGGGGCGCGCCGGTCGCACTGCAG